>NW_027418657.1:0-10067 GCF_009905375.1 Apium graveolens
ATCACGCGAGCATTGGAATGCCACCTTATGAAGCTTTATATGGAAGGAAGTGCAGATCTTCAGTGTGTTGGGATGAAGTTGGTGAACGTAAGATTCTAGGTCCAGAATTGATTCAGCAGATAAAGAAAAAGTGGAGCTTATTTAGCAGTGACTAGAAGCAGCATAAAATCGACAACGCAAATATGCAGATCAGACTAGAGATGATATGGATTACAAGGAAGGGGAACCTGTGTTACTAAAGGTATCTCCATGGAATGGACTGACCAGATTTGGAAACAAGGGTAGACTAAAGCCGCGATACGTTGGTCCATTTGAGATCTTGAAGAAAGTCGGAAAGGTTGCATACGAGTTAGCCTTACCTCCCCATATGCAGCATATCCATAACTGTTTCATGTATCAATGCTTAAGAGATATATTCCTGATTCTAGGCATGTGATAGAGTATGAGCCGATAGAGAATTCTAGATCGGCAAGAGAGAGTATTGAGAAATAAGTCTATACCTTTAGTACAAGTTGTTAGTCCCTTAACAATGCAACAAGAATTACAGAAGGGCGGTTGAATGGAATTCTTGAAACTTTTTCACAAATGAAAATTGTTCTAACTTAAATATATATATATATATATCAGTGTGAATTGATTTGCAGAGTGCGGAATAATAACTTGAAATGAATCAAAACACAAGTAATTAAAAATAAAGTCTTTAAAAACTTTCTAGTGGATTTGAATGTAGCCACCAGAGATATATAATATATCAAGAGAACTCTGTGTAGCAATTAGCTCACAGCTACTTACAAATTGTCAACAACTAAGATTGTAGAGAAATGCTAAGAATACAGCTTACAAATGTTTCTCTCTTGGTTGCTTAGTTAGTTGTTCTATTTGCTACTTCTTGGTTTATATATCACCAAGATTACAAAGCAATAAGACAAGATAATAAAACAAAAACTATCAAGTCTAATACTATGCTACTTCATTACTCTATTCCAGCATCTTTGAATATCTTCATAGTAGCATGGTAATGGCAATGCTTCTTTTTTCTCTAAAACCCATTTGAATAGGCTTCCACATTCCATTTGCATACACTCGACGCATGTGACTCTGTTGTCACTGTCAATAGATGTTTGAATTCTTTATCCGTCGGGTACATGATCATCCATCGAGTTCATGATCATCCGTCGGGTTGTCTTGTTGATCATCCGTCGAATGGCATTGTTGTTTATCCGTCGGGTAGCAATCTGGCACTTGACTTCATTTCATTTATGCAGAATTACAAGACATCATCTATGTACAATTAATCAACCTATTCTGCATATCTAGTTAAAGGCAACATGACTTGAGTACTACTACAGAATCTAAACAATATGTATGCAGAAATATGCTACAGACTTATTGTTACATAAGCTACTCACTCGATGGATAATAAATCATCATCCGTCGGGACTATATTGAGTTATCCATTGGGACTATAATCCTTATCCGTCGAGTGCTACATTTTTCACTAAGTAAAATCTACCAAGGTGTTTTGTTAATGAAATCATCAAGTACACAACATATACACAACGATCTCCCCCAATTTATGTCTACTGGAATTGTAGCCATAAATTAAGAGAAACTTGATGATAACAAAACACCCTAAAAATACAACTTTGAAAGTAAGTAGATAAAACCGTAAAGTGCATCATTTAACAAAATGTACAAAGTTTAGCTCACAGTCATTTTCAAGGTGCTCCTCTAGCCTGAGCAGATTTATCTAGTTCCTTGAAGGTCTGGACCTCTTTCCAAGCAATCTGTTGTTTTCTTCTATCTGATTTTGGAGCTGTTTGTGGAATTCCAGTTCATCAGATTCTAGGAGATTTAGCTTTTCTTGCATCTCCAAGAGAGTCTCATTGCTAGAGATGCTCAATTGGTCTTCTAATCTGAAAAATCTTCTAACTCCTTTGTCATCCATGAACTCCATCAGCCAGTAAGGCCTTAGATGCACTCTTCTCCCTGTGTAAGTAATAAAGTGCATCTTTAGCTATAATACTCCTCAGTTCTTTAATCTTCTTTAGAACCAGTCTTCTTGCAGTTACATTGAACCCAAAGTTCTTCTTGAAAGATGAATAAACCTTTATCAGTACAGTTTGGCTTTCTTGAAGGATCCTGTGAAGTGGCCATTGAATCTCTTTTCCTCCCTTGTACTTGAAAACTAACCTTTCAGGTAGATTTCTGTATGAATCAATCCCTCTCACATCTTCTAGTTCATCTAGATAGAGATTTAGATCAGAGAATTCCTTGATGTCACACAAGTGCATGTAATCTCCTTTGTTGACTTTTGATTGAGCTTTTACTAGAGATTTGGATTTGAGAGGTGACAACTTCACTTTCATGACTGCTCTTGACTTTGTTCTCTTTGTCTTGTTAAGGATTGGCAGATTGAAGTCAGGAATTGGTAGGCTCTCCCAGTCTATTGGTTCATCCTTAGGCACAATAGGTTCACCATGAATGTTCCTGTAAGGATCCACCACCTTGATCTCTTCAAATACCACAAAGGGTTTTGATGATTGAGTTGTAGTTGGAGTGGATTCCTTGGGAAACTGATCCTCCAATTCCTTACCAACAAAGTTCAATTTCCTTTTGGTTCTTTTGGCCAATTCCTTGTATCTCTGAGATTTCTTCTGTTGTGATTTAACTTGCTTCTTTGGATCTTGAGATTCAGTGATTTCAGATGGCTGAGCAGGAATCTTTTGTGTTGGTTTCACAGCTTGTAGCTTGGCCAAGATAGCAACTTGCTCTTTCTTTTGCTTAGCCTTTTTGGCATTTAGAATAGCTTACTTCTTTTCCTGCTTCAATCTTGCCTTTTCTTCTCTCTTTGCTTGAGCAAATTGAGGATGTCCAGCCACCACACAAATTTATTTCCCATTCCTGAAAACTTTAGAAATTCTCATTTTTAAAGCTGAATCAGCTGGATCCTTGCAGAATGCAATTGATCTTGACAGAAGCTTCTTCTCATCAGGCTTAGGTGTCTCATATACTGTATCCAAAGGGTTCTTTAATGATGATTTTGGATAGTTCACCCTTGGCTTCAGAATTATTTCAGCCTTTGGAGATTTGATGCAAGATGGCTGTCCTCTTTCCAGATAGTTCATGCTCATTTCATTCACAGAGATCTACTTGACTTGAGAGTGATGAATGGCTTACTTTACTGGCTTCTTTTCTAGCCCAAACTTGTAACACCCCCAGATCCGGGGTCGGGGATCCGGGTTGTCACGGTCTTTCTTTCCACAATATCACTTCACTTAATTAATAATAAATAACCTCATGCTGTGACCCCACACTAACACACACCACAACCCGTTATAGTCTCAGAGATGAAATTGAAATAAGTACAAGTCTTTGAATCCACAATTTAAAAGTTATTACAACCCAAAATGATTACTTGATAAATTTACAGTTAATTGCCATTATCTGCCACAAGTTATAATTATACATAATTGATTCTCAAAAGTAGATTGTCTGATCTACAATAGATCTACCTCTGCAGCTATAGCAGCTACAACATCATCGGGAAGACGCGGGACGCTTCTCACGCGCTTGCGCTGGGTCTGCTGGAGTCTGGCCATCTCTCCTAACTGTTGTTGTGTGATGAAGAAATAAAGCAAGAGTGAGCCTTACAGCTCGCAAGATAATATATATAGTGATAACAATAATATAAGTATCTAAATGGATACTTAATAGAATCTCTATCATATGCAAGATAATTACTTACTAGATATAAGTAAAAACAAGGAATGAAGTTACCAATACTTCACCACACTTATATCATTTATAAAGCTACTTGAACTACCACCGTTCAAAGTATTATAAGTTTTAAGAAAAACATCCCATAGATGAGACCACAAGTTAAGACTTGAATAGATTCAATCTTTGAAATATTATTGATTGAAAAAGTTACGAGATACTTTATTTAGTCCCGATATATATATCCACATATATATCTCTCTAAACATTTCCTGGAACCTCTGTTATGTAAAGTATGAAAAGAGTTTGAAACATCCAATGAATTTTGGAAAGGAAAAGAATTTTGGCATAAACCAGATATCTTGCTGATCAGGCAAAGATACCAATAAGTAACCTTTTCTACTAGTAGATGGATGAATCCCCCACCGGTCATCACCCTGGCCTCATAAGGACCTTGTGCTGGACCACCACCCGGCCTCTTACGCGTTGATGGACTGCCACCCAGCCACTTACACAATAATAGACCGTACCCCGGCCTGTCGCTTATGCCGACTCAATTAGATGGGCTTACTTCCCGAACATTGGGCAAGTAATCAATTCATTTACCAAAACTGCAACCTCGTTGCGAATATAAAATACACCACAGAGCCGGATTCCCCAGGTTTTGAGCGAGTATTTAAATCCCCTTAAAAAGGAAGATCTTAAATATAAAAAATGAGTTTTGGGATCCGCTCTAACTTTAAAAATCATTTTGAAGACTCGAAAACACTTTATAGAGTGTTTGGAGTAAAGCTGATTTAATGAAGTAAATCAGTCCCCAGAATATTTAGAAAATGACTGAATATTATTATTTAAATAATATTCCCATAAAAGATAATCTTTATAAAAATAATTGAAGTAGAAGTATTAAAACTTATACTTGAAACGAGTATTAAATAACCAAAGATATACTTATATGAAAGTATTATCTTTATTTGAATAATCGAAAATAAGTTTGATTATTTACACCTTATTCTTTAATAAAATAAAGAATATATCTCAGCAAATAATCGGAGTCATAGATCCTCAAATGAATATTCAAATAATATTCATTAAATAATATAAACTGAGTCATAAGCCCTCGAATGAATATTCAAATAATATTCAATAAATAATATAAAAGAGGCATAAGCCCTCGAATAATATTCAAATAATATTCAATAAATAATATAAAAGAGTCATAAGCCATCGAATGAATATTCAAATAATATTCAGATAATAAAATAAAAGGAGTCATAAGTCCTCGAATGAATATTCAAAATAATATTCAGATAAATAAATAAAAGGAGTCATACGCCTTCGAATAATATTCGAAATAATATTGAATAATAAAATAAAGTTAAAGTTATCGAATAAACCTTATTCGATTAATAGTTTTGAAAACTATGACCATATATATATATAAATATATATATATATCCATATCCATATATACAAAATCTACTCGGGATCCTCGACTCCCGGTTTTAGAAAATATTTTCACCTTTGGGTCCCTATACTAAGGGTATATGCAAGTTACCGCTATCCTCTAGCATAGGTATTATCAACTAAACCAACAGATATATATTTCAAGAATATGAAACAGGCATGCATATATACCATATCACATGCTACAATATATCGCAAGAATTTGCTAAATAACCAATATGCATTTATCGCAAGATCATGCATATACAAATGTATACATCACAACAACAGTATAACGGATAGAATACTTGCCTGAGCGACTTGGGGGTGAGAAAGGCTCGGGACGAGTCTGATAACCTATAAACAACAAGTAAGTTGGAATTAAACCAAAGTCACTTGTAAATCTATACTTTAACTAACTTAGATTCTAACGCTTGTTTTGCACTCACCGATTCGCTTAAGTCACTCGGGTACCCTCGGCTCCACCATTTTTAATAATTTAACCTTTACGAGTTTTAAAGCGATTCCTTCGCGAGTGACTTACCAACTGCCTAACACACTTACCATAAATGTTTCATACATTAATTAACCCTTTTTGGTCTTTAACCTATGTTTCAAAGTAAGGCGAGGGAAAAAGTTTCGTTCGCGAAACGCCGTTACTTGAAACGGTCGTTTCTCCTAAACCGTGCATCGGAATCGAACGAACTACATATCAAAACGAAGCTCGTAACATGAGCTATCTAATCATGGCAGTGGTCATAATCTAGCAGGGGGTTCTCGGGTCCTAATGCTATGCACAAAAACAGTCCAAAGAAAATCGGACGTTACGACGGCTATGTTTACGCGATTTCCAAATTTTAACCATTCAAAACCAACCACAAACCAACCTCAAATCCAACATACAACCAACATCCATCCTTATCACATCATAACAACCCCAACCAATTCAATTTAATCATTCATACTTATGTCTAAACTTAACTTTAATCATACTTAAGTTCTTTTAATCAAAACCACAACATTTACCATTCCATTTCACTACCATTCCAAATCCCAAACTCTAAATCACAACAACAAGCTACAATATCATCCTACTAATCAAAATCATCTTATAATACATAGGAATCTAGGGTTTGGAGATGGTATACCTTCCTTGAAGTGGTGGGAGGAGCTAGGAAGCCTTAAGAAGCTTTGAGAAGTCTTAAGAATGCTTGGATCTTCAAGAAAACAAGAAAACTTCAAGTTAAAAAAACTTGAAAACACTATTCATAGTCTTCTTCTTTGATTAAATGAAGAAGATTGAGAAGGAATTGATGGCTTAAACTCATGGTATAGCCCTAACTAAGCATGAAGATGATTAGGGAATTTACTCACCAATTTAGGAAGCTTGGATCTTGAATTTTTGAAAATTCTTGCCTAATGAATAGTAAAAAGCCGAGAGCTTCAAGAACAAAGCCTTGGTTGCTTTTGATTTTTGATGAAAATGATTTTTTCTTGGCTTGGTTGCTTGGTTTTTGTGCTTGCTTTAGTCAATTACCTTCTTGCCCTTGAATTTGTGTGGTTACAAAGCCACCACACCTCCTTCCTTCCCATGTCATGCTTATGTCATCCTCATGATGTCATCCTCCCTTCCTTGTCCTCTTTCTATTGGTTGGATGACATCATTCCCACTAATCCCTTTGATTAACTTCCTAATCGTTTGCCTAATGACCGCTGATCTGTTATACGGTTCGCTTAACTTTCGTTCTCGTTTATCGTTTGAAGGATCATACCCGGGATCTTATTACTTAGGTTCCCTTAACCTTTCTCAATACATTATATTCCTTTTTATGATCCTCTATTATAATCCTTTAATTTAAATCCTTTTTATCCTGTTACCTTATACTCAATTCTCTACGTATCTTGTGGATTTCCGGGAAAAACCAAAGTGTTCGGAATTGGATTCTGACGATCTTTACATACACTTATATACTTCATAGAGTACTAATAATATCCCAGAATATCCATAACAGAACCCCTACATAGTGTGGCGTGAAAAGTTTCTTCATTCAGCTAAAACACTATTCACAAGGGTTACAAAAAGTTGAAAATTTTGGGGTTATTACAGTCTCCCCTCCTTAAAAGGATTCCGTCCCGGAATCAAACAGAAAACAAATGGGGGTACTTTTCTAGCATTGTGCTCTCTAGTTCCCAAGTTGATTCTTCCACATTATGATTCTGCCATAGTACTCTGACTAGCTTGATCACTTTGTTCCGAAGCACCTGCTCCTTCTTATCCATAATCCTTACTGGCTTCTCCACGTAAGTTAGATCTGGCTGCATATCCACCTGCTCGTACTCCACTATGTGCCTGGCATCCCGATGATACCTCCTTAGCATTGACACATGGAATACATTATGAACTTGTTGCAAATTAGGGGGTAGGGCTAGCTCGTAAGCTAACTTTCCAATCCGTCTTAATATCTCAAAAGGTCCAATGTATCTTGGGCTTAGTTTTCCTTTCTTTCCGAACCTCATTAATCCCTTCCAAGGGGATACTTTCAACAGTACTAAGTCCCCTACTTCATATTCTTTGTCCTTTCGGGCTAGGTCTGCATATTTCTTTTGTCTGTCTTGGGCTGCTACAAGTCGCCCTCTGATAAGATCCACTATATCTTTGGTCCTTTGGACCACTTCGGGTCCGAGCATCTTCCGCTCTCCTACTTCATCCCAGTATAAGGGAGATCGACACCTTCTTCCGTACAGGGCCTCATAAGGCGGCATTCCGATGCTAGCATGAAAGCTATTGTTATAAGAAAACTCGATCAACGGCAAGTGATCATCCCAACTTCCTTTAAGGTCTATTGCACAGACTCTCAACATATCCTCTAGTGTCTGGATGGTCCTTTCACTCTGCCCATCTGTCTGGGGATGGTACGCGGTACTCATATTTAACTTGGTCCCCGCACATTCCTGAAAGCTCCTCCAAAATCTGGAGTTGAACCTGGGGTCTCGGTCTGAGACAATGGACGCTGGGACTCCATGTCGCGTCACTATTTCCTTAAGGTAAATGTCCACCAGTCTATCGACTGTGTATCTCTCATTGATAGGAATGAAATGAGCTGACTTTGTCAGTCGGTCTATAATTACCCAAATGGCGTCGTGATTGGCTTTCGTCCTTGGCAAGCCTACAACAAAATCCATCGCTATCTGTTCCCATTTCCATTCGGGAATCTCCAGGGGTCGCAAAAGTCCACTGGGTCTCTGGTACTCTGCCTTTACTCTTTGGCAAGTCAAACACTTGTTTACCCATTCTGCTACGTCCCTCTTCATGTTGGGCCACCAGTAATATTCCTTCAAATCCCTATACATCTTGGTACTTCCCGGGTGAATGGAATACCTTGAACTATGGCTTTCATCCAAAACCTCATCTTTAAGTTCTTGAACATTCGGAACCCAAATTCGGTAGGAGTACCTCATTATCCCTTTATCATCTTTCTCGGTATGGATCTCCTCTCCAGTCATTGACTCTCTGCCTTCATTCATTATTTTCTCCTGGCACAATCTGATCTTTTCCAATAACTCTGGCTGCATTGAGATCTCAAAAAGCTTTTCAGTTCCGGTTCCGGTTATCTTTACTTCTATTTCCATTTTCTCAAAATCTCTTATTAATTCTTCCGAAGTCGTTATCATTCTGAGTCTTTCATTTCTACTAAGGGCATCAGCCACCACATTGGCTTTCCCTGGATGATAGAGAATCTCATAATCATAGTCCTTGATTAGTTCTAACCATCTCCTCTGGCGCATGTTGAGCTCTTTCTGCGTAAATATGTACTTGAGGCTCTTATGGTCTGTGAAAATCTCGCACTTCTCTCCATACAAGTAGTGCCTCCAAATTTTTAAAGCAAATACTATTGCCGCGAGCTCAAGGTCATGAGTAGGATATCTAACCTCGTATTCCTTCAGTTGTCTCGACGCATACGCAATAACTTTACCGTGCTGCATAAGCACACATCCTAATCCTTTGTGCGACGCGTCACTATATATCACAAAATCTCCTTTTCCGTTCGGCAATGCCAATACCGGAGCCGTTATCAACCTTTTCTTTAATTCCTGAAAACTGTTCTCGCATTTCTCTGTCCATTCAAACTTCTCTGTCTTACGAGTAAGTCGTGTCAAAGGGGCTGCGATCTTCGCAAAGTCCTGTACAAATCTACGATAGTAGCCGGCCAATCCTATGAAACTCCGTACCTCTGTGGGTGTGGTTGGCCTTTCCCAATTTGAGACCGCCTCTATCTTGGAGGGGTCGACCAATACTCTTTCTTTATTGATCACATGTCCTAAAAACTGTACTGTATTCCGCCAGAATTCACACTTCGAGAATTTGGCATATAACTGCTCCTCTCTTAGTATTCCTAGAGCTATCCTCAAATGCTCTGCATGTTCTGCCTCAGTCCTTGAGTAGATCAAAATATCATCGATAAAAACTATCACACACTTGTCCAAGTACTTCTTAAATACTCTATTCATTAAATCCATGAAAGCCGCTGGGGCGTTGGTTAATCCAAAGGACATTACCAAGAACTCATAATGCCCATACCTGGTACGGAACGCTGTCTTGGAAATATCTTCGGGTTTAATCTTTAGTTGGTGATATCCAGTTCTCAGGTCGATCTTGGAAAAATAAACAGCATCCTTTAGCTGGTCAAACAGATCGTCTATTCTAGGTAATGGGTACCTGTTCTTTATGGTTAGCTTGTTCAACTCTCGATAGTCGATGCACAACCTCATGCTCCCATCTTTCTTCTTAACAAATAAAACTGGTGCTCCCCACGGAGACACACTGGGTCTTATCATACCCTTATCCAAGAGTTCCTGCAATTGGATAGCTAATTCCTTCATTTCTAACGGGGCTAACCGGT
>NW_027418658.1:0-50000 GCF_009905375.1 Apium graveolens
TTTAACTCATACTTAAGTTCTTGTAATCAAAACCACAACATTTACCATTCCATTTCACTACCATTCCAAATCCCAAACTCTAAATCACAACAACAAGCTACAATATCATCCTACTAATCAAAATCATCTTATAATACATAGGAATCTAGGGTTTGGAGATGGTATACCTTCCTTGAAGTGGTGGGAGGAGCTAGGAAGCCTTAAGAAGCTTTGAGAAGTCTTAAGAATGCTTGGATCTTCAAGAAAACAAGAAAACTTCAAGTTAAAAAAACTTGAAAACACTATTCATAGTCTTCTTCTTTGATTAAATGAAGAAGATTGAGAAGGAATTGATGGCTTAAACTCATGGTATAGCCCTAACTAAGCATGAAGATGATTAGGGAATTTACTCACCAATTTAGGAAGCTTGGATCTTGAATTTTTGAAAATTCTTGCCTAATGAATAGTAAAAAGCCGAGAGCTTCAAGAACAAAGCCTTGGTTGCTTTTGATTTTTGATGAAAATGATTTTTGCTTGGCTTGGTTGCTTGGTTTTTGTGCTTGCTTTAGTCAATTACCTTCTTGCCCTTGAATTTGTGTGGTTACAAAGCCACCACACCTCCTTCCTTCCCATGTCATGCTTATGTCATCCTCATGATGTCATCCTCCCTTCCTTGTCCTCTTTCTATTGGTTGGATGACATCATTCCCACTAATCCCTTTGATTAACTTCCTAATCGTTTGCCTAATGACCGCTGATTTGTTATACGGTTCGCTTAACTTTCGTTCTCGTTTATCGTTTGAAGGATCATACCCGGGATCTTATTACTTAGGTTCCCTTAACCTTTCTCAATACATTATATTCCTTTTTATGATCCTCTATTATAATCCTTTAATTTAAATCCTTTTTATCCTGTTACCTTATACTCAATTCTCTACGTATCTTGTGGATTTCCGGGAAAAACCAAAGTGTTCAGAATTGGATTCTGACGATCTTTACATACACTTATATACTTCATAGAGTACTAATAATATCCCAGAATATCCATAACAGAACCCCTACATAGTGTGGCATGAAAAGTTTCTTCATTCAGCTAAAACACTATTCACAAGGGTTACAAAAAGTTGAAAATTTTGGGGTTATTACAAAACTTCTTTTGTATATCCTCATCAATTTTCTCCCAGTTGATTGGCTTCAACTGCTCCTTTTCATCTTTTCTTAAATTGGTTGCTGCTTCATTGATCAGATCAATACTGTCTGTTACTAGTGGCTTAGTGAAAGCAATTGTAGGCACAATTACTTTACTAATTTGAATTTGAATCTTCTCCTCCTCACTTGGTCCTTTCTCCCCCTTTTTGTTATCATCAAGTTGGGTACAGGAGGAGGTTTGTGCACCCACCAGTTTCTGAAACAAGTCTGTTTGTTGAGCTTGATAAAGATGAATGGCTGTTAGAGATGCTTCCATAGCTGACATTCTTGTATCTAAGGCATCTACCCTTGCGGCAAGATCAGAATTTTTCCTGAGTTGTCTCTTGATGTCAAGCATTGTAGGTTTTGGAAGCTTATAGTCCATCTTGTCAGAAATAGCCTTTTTCATCTCATCAATATCTCCCTTGATGGTGTTGACATCTCTAGCATGTTGGAAGCCTTGAATCTGTTGTAGTTGCAGAGAAGCAAGATGTGCTTGAATGAGCTTCTTGGTGTTGGCATTTGTAGTGATTTGAAGAGCAGAATTTGTCTGATTTATGAGTTGGATCAGGGTTATCTTGAAGTAGTGTTCATCACAATGTTTTGAAAATGCCAATGATGGCATGCCTGATCTTGAACTGGAACCTACTTCTCCCCCTATGTCCAATGGCTCTTCTTCACTATCTCCACCTTCATCTCCAAAGAAATCTGCTGAACCACCAGTCTCATAATTAACATCACCATCTTTAGAGGGCAAAGCTGTGATGGCATCGTTAGCTCTTAGCATAGACTGAGTGGTATGCACCAAATTGAGCATCCTTTCTGCATTGTCATTGCCCTGTTTAGCTAGAAGTTGATAAGCTGGAATAGGGTGAGTAAATGCCTCAGCATCAAGGGAGGTGGAATCTATAACAGCTTGAGATTGCTGAAATAGTCCCTCCCTGTCTGCATTCTGGACATTCATTAACTCACTAACAATGACATCCATCCTTATAGCTCATGTACCTGCATTTCTCTCTTGTTCTCTCTTTTGTTGCATCAGGGTCTCACCCTGGCTTCCCACCCTCACACCCTCACCTTCACCATCTAAGGTGGGACTCCTCTCACTCTCTTTTGCCAATCTTGAAGAAATAGATTGCATATTCTCACTCTTTTCCTCTCCTTTTTCCTGGGAGCAACCTAGACTCTCACTCATAACACTCTCTTCCCTCAATCCTAAGAGTGACTGTACAACCACTAAGTCTTCTGCACTAGAGATAATAGATGAAATTTGAAGTTGTGCAGAGACACCCGACGGATGAGGAATATCCACCGGGTTAGCAGTTTGACTATCCGACGGATAAATGCTGTAAAGCTTATCCGTCGGGATACAATCACTACTCGACGGATGATCAATATCCATTGAGAGAGTAGAAATGAATGAACTTGGAATTGAAACTATTGTGGACTCTCTGCTGATTGATGAGATTTTGGGCATAGATGTTTCAACAGTTCCTGAAAGAATTGGCAAGTGAGCCAACAAATCATCCAAAAGATGATGCTCACTTGCAATAGATTTTGGCTTCCCCAACAAAGTTAAATAAGGGGAATCAGGAATTGATGTGTTGATCATGTCCACATCCAGAGAGTTTGTGGGAGAATTTGGTGTTTGAGGTGCTTCTATAACTAATGATTTTGGCTGTGACTCCACATTTATTGGATCCACATCAAGCTGAATTTGTGAAGGTGTAGTGAGTGTGTCTTTAGCACCAGTTTGCACAGTGTGTGAACCTTGTGCATCCCCAAAGGTTTTGGATTTCTTCTTTCTAGCATAAGTTTTGGGTGAGCTGGTGTCCCTTACCCTTTTGGCCTGTGCTCTTGGCTGAGAGCTTTGTTCAATAGCCACATCCTTTTGGGAGGATGCAACTAGAAATGAGCTTTTACCCTTATTAATCACTGTAGTTTGTTGGGAAACTGCAGTGTGGCTAGGCTGGGAACCACTCAACTCTCCATCCTTATTCTGAGGGTTTCTTTTATGTTCACCCTATCCCTCACCTACCTTACCCGTCTTCACACTCCCCTCTTTGGTTTTGGTAGATTTTGCAACTGGCATCTTTTGAGAGATACCAGAGGGGGCTTTCTTTGATTTGGATTTTGAAATTTTTGATGATTTATAGCTTGGGTAGGCAACTGTTGGGTCATTGACACAGTTACCATTGCTACACTAGAATTCAAAGAAATTTGTGAGGTTAGAATAGTAGGGACAGATGAACTTACCTCACTTACCTGAGGTGCTTCCATTACAGGGAAATAGAAGAGTTGCACTTCTCTATGATGATTTGCCCTGTTCAAATCTGCAATAATTCTTCTCTCTTAAACCCAACAATCTAATTTGTTGTTTGGGTTCTAAAGTACAATTTCCTCAGAGAGGTGGTTAGCTAACATCATGAAAAATCTAGCATAATAAACATTTTTACCCCTCTTATTTAACTCTCCTAGTTTAAATCCCAACTCAAACAAAACAAGATCACTAAAATTAAAGAATTTATCTGTAACTAGCATGTAAAGCATGAAAATATTGATAGAATCAAAAATACTGATTTTACCAGGAAAGACCTTGGTCACTACATCACACATGAAACTCCATTCCTTCCTAAGACCCAATCTCCTAATGTCACTTAACTTAGAAGTAGAGAGAGCATAGTTCATGGAATTAAGCATATTAACTATATCAGTGTCTGTGTGTGGTGAGGTCACAGTATTATCAGGAATCTTGAAACATGCTTTGATAACATCACTATTAATACAGAATTCCTTACCTTTAATGGTGAGTGTGATGGTCTTATCTGTCGAGTTGTATGAAGCAGTAGTCCACATCTCTTCAACAACCTCACAGAAGATGGTGGGTGATTCTAGTATTGCATAGCTGAGTTTGCAGTTCTTCACAAGATTTATCATTTTATGGTAGTCACTTGAATGTTGAATCCCCTTGTTTACTAGAGCCGTGAAGTTGTTCTTCTCATAGATGTATCCAGTTTGTGACATGAACTTGACTACTGGTGCCATTGTTAGAGAGTGGAAATTGCAGAGAAAGAGATGTTAATTGCTTTTGAGAAAGAGAGAATTTATAGCAGATAATTTGAGAATGATAAAAGAAAAGGAATGGAAATGAAATAAGCTTTTATACTATCTCAAAAATAACTGTCAATAAAAAATAATAAAGTAAAATAAAGTAACCAATGAAAATTATCTAAAATAGCCGTTTAAAAATAAACTGTAAAAATTCCATCAATTATCCGTCATGTTATGCTTGCAAACTGTAAGTATACTCGATGGATAATGTTCAGGAAATTAACAGCTAAGATTAAGACAATTCGACGGATGAGGATAAACTGTTATCCGTCTAGTTATAAAATATTCCAGAAAAATAATTGATTTTTATTTACAAGCAATATTCCGACGGATGATCAAACTCGATGGATAAAGATCATCCTTCCATATATAAATTTTGACTTAGCAAAAATTCCATCTTAGACTGAAAAATCAATTAAATTTCTAGCTGCATAACAACCTGCAAATTATCTGAAAAGATTTAAGAATAATTAAGCATACCTAACTCACTTACCAACCTTGAGAAGGTGGATTCATCCAATGGCTTGGTAAAAATATCTGCAAGCTGCTTTTCACTTGGAACAAAATATAGTTCCGCAGTACCATTCAATACATGTTCCCTTATGAAGTGGTACTTGATGTCTATGTGCTTTATCCTTGAATGTTGTACTGGATTTTCAGTTATGGCAATTGCACTTGTGTTATCATAGAAAATAGGAATCCTCTCAACTTGCAGACCATAGTCTAGCAATTGATTTTTCATCCACAAAATATGTGCACAGCAGATGCCAGCAGCAATAAATTCAGCTTCAGCTGTAGAGGTAGAAACTGAATTTTGCTTTTTACTGAACCAGGACACAAGCTTATTTCCTAGAAATTGACAGGTTCCTGTTGTACTTTTTCTATCAATTCTACAACCTGCATAATCTGCATCTGAATAACCAGTTAGATCAAAACCAGAATCTCTAGGGTACCAAATGCCAAGTTTTGGTGTTCCCTTGAGATATCTGAAAATTCTCTTAATTGCTACTAAGTGAGATTCTCTAGGATCAGCATGAAATCTAGCACACAAACATGTAGCAAACATTATATATGGCCTACTAGATGTTAAGTACAGTAGTGAGCCAACTATGCCCCTATAACTTGAAATATCCACAGAGTTTTCAGTAGTGTTTAATTCAAGCTTAGTTGAAGTGGCTATGGGAGTTTTTGCAGATATGCAATCCATTAGATCAAACTTCTTTAAAAGATCATAAATGTATTTAGTTTGACTAATGAATAATCCATCACTAACTTGCTTAACTTGCAAACCAAGAAAGTAAGTTAGTTCTCCCATCATACTCATTTCATACTTACTCTGCATCAATTTGGCAAACTTTTTGCAAAGTTTTTCATCTCTTATGAAGTGATTTTCCAAAAGGAACTCTGATAAAGCGTCATACCAGGCTCTAGGTGCTTGATTTAGTCCATAAAGTGCTTTAAAAAGATAGTAGACATATTCTGGAAAATTTGGATCTTCAAAACCAGAAGGCTGACTAACATAGACTTCCTCCTCCAAGTCTCCATTCAGAAAGGCACTTTTGACATCCATTTGATAGACCTTGAAATTGGCATGGGCTGCATAGGCTAAGAAGATTCTGATGGCTTCCAGTCTTGCAATAGGAGCAAATGTTTCATCAAAATTTATTCCTTCTTGTTGACAATAGCCTTTAGCAACCAATCTAGCTTTGTTCCTGACTACTATGCCATTTTCATCTATCTTGTTTCTGAATACCCATTTGGTGTCAATTGGATTCTTTCCTCTAGGCTTGGGCACCAGCTTCCATACCTTATCCCTCTCAAATTGGTTTAGCTCCTCCTGCATAGCTAAAATCCAATCAGGATCCAACAAAGCTTCTTCTTACTTCTTTGGTTCTTCCTTAGAAAGAAAGTTGTTGTATAGACATTCTTCTTGAGTTGCTCTCCTTGTTTGAACTCTGGAAGATACATCACCAATGATGAGTTCAAAGGGGTGATCCTTTGTCCATTTTCTTTGTTGAGGTAGATTAGCTCTAGATGAAGAGGCCTCATTGTTGTCTTGATGTGTGATTGAGTTTTGATTTTTAGAAACTCCCCCTGAGTTAGTGGATCTTTTATTTGAGAAAGGGGAGCTTTCTGTAAGTGATCTATCCTGACTCTCAGCTCCTTTTGATAACCCGACGGATGGTGAATCTTGAGTACCGACGGATGAAGCAGGTTGCCTTCCGACGGATAAGGCAGATTTCTCCCGACGGATGAAGCATTATGCAACTCGACAAATGTTGAATTTTGTGCTTCATTGGTAGTAGATGTTTCTGAATTTCCTTTGATATTATTTCTTGATCACTTTCATCGTCAGTGTCATCACTAACCATCTCCACATTGTCAAATTTGAGGCTCTCATGGTTGTCTCCATCTCACAGTCCTTCAATCTTTTTATCATCAAACACAACATGTATTGATTCCATAAAAATGTTGATTCTTAGATTGTAGACTCTATATGCTTTACCCATAGCATATCCAACAAAAATTCCTTCATCTGCTTTAGCATCAAACTTCCCATTCTGATCAGTTTGATTTCTCAAGATATAACATTTGCAGCCAAAGACATGAAGAAAATTTAGAGTTGGCTTCTTGTTCTTGAACAATTGATAGGGAGTCATGCATTTTGCTTGATTAATCAGAGAAATATTCTGAGTGTAGCATGCAGTATTTACAGCTTCAGCCCATAAATATGTTGGTAATTTAGATTCTTCAAGCATTATCCTGGCAGCTTCAATAAGTGATCTGTTCTTCCTTTCCACTACTCCATTATGTTGTGGAGTTCTTGCTTCTGAAAACTCATGCAAAATTCCATTTTATTCACAAAATGCTCTCATGATAGAATTCTTGAACTCAGTTCCATTGTCACTCCTGATTCTTCTCACTTTGAAACCAGGATGATTATTGACTTGCCTTATGTGATTGATGATGATTTCACTAGCCTCATCTTTAGACTTTAGGAAATATGTCCAAGAGAACTTTGAGAAATCATCTACAATTACTAGGCAAAATCTTTTCCTTGAAATGAACAACACATTGACTGGTTCAAACAAATCCGTGTGTAGCAGTTGCAAAGGTTCTTCATGTTGGGAACCACGGACTTAGGGTGTTACTATGTTTTACGATAAAGATTACGAAAAGAGGATTACCTTGTTAATGGTTGATTCCACGCTCTTCTATTGTATTCCCAAATTCCCTTGAGCGAAGTGTGGCCTCCGTCTTCTCAAGTTATCCTCTCTTCTTGCTCCTTGGTGGCTACAATATATTTTCACACAATTGCCAAGCAAGAAGAGAATAAGAATATATATAGGCTACAATAGGGACCATGGATAATTAGGTTGGGCCTTCTAATTACATCTTGAGCCTAGCCCAATGTAATTAAATATTAATTCAATCCACTAAAGAATTAATATTTGCACTACCTTTCCTAATACCGTAATTTAATTAATTCGGTTCCAATATTATTTGCTTATTAAATTCCCCATGTTTAAAATATCATATGTCCATTAATTAAATAAATTACTGATAATTTATTTAATTAATATCTTTTATCCTTGATCATCCACTCAACCTTTATTTAATTATGCCATAATAAATTCCACCTGCAGGGTTTCACATAATTAAATCTTTTTGAGCTTTCAAGGGGACATCATTAACCCGAATATTATCAGGACATGGATTCCTTCAATAAATAATATCCACCATGTATATAATTCCATCACCCAAAATATAATGATATAATTCAAAAGAATTATTTCATATATAAATCAAAGCATGTAAATAATATACACGTGTCAATTACTATTTCCGGATTAAGAACCTAAGCATTAATAATAACATAGAATCTTAGTTCTCCTTCTTAATTAGTATTAAGGGAACAATTCTAAATTTGATCATGTTCAATATACACAAAGTATACTAGCATTATTTATTAGTCAATATAAACTAATCTAAATAATACTACAGCCATACCAGTGGATTGTCCAACACCACCTGTGCTGTGAACCTTATTATATTATATAACCGTATTTAACAATCTAATATTCTGTATCCCATTTGATACTAGATTGTTCACAATATATAATATTAGACAACATGTAAACATTCAAATGATTCTCAAATAAACTGGCCAGAAATAAATGTACATACTTCAAATAAATATTTTCAGTATACACTAACAATCTCCCACTTATACTCAAAATATTCTATGTGTACATCAGTGTTTATTTAATCCACTATTACATAAATGTCTATGTGTCCATCCATCTGACTCCTATCGCTTCCACATGCTTGTCAAAAACCTTGGTTGGCAAGCTCTTTGTGAAAGGATCTGCTCGGTTGTCTTCTGATGATATGTGAGCCACAACTATATGCCCTCGCTTCACGATTCCTCGTATGTCAAATTGTTTGAACAACCATGCCTTTACTGATGACAACATCTCAACATTGTTTCCAATGAGTAAAATATCATTTACATATAGTACTAGAAAAACCATTGCATTACCTTCACTTCTCTTATACACGCACGATTCGCTTGGACTTTGATCAAATCCATATGACTGGACTGCCTGATCAAAACGAATATTCCAGTCTCTAGAAGCTTGTTTAAGTCCATAAATAGACCTCTTAAGCTTACATACCAGATGCTCTTGGCCTTCCTTAATGAATCCTTTTGGTTGCTATATATAGATGGTTTCTTCAAGACTTCCATTAAGAAAAGCTGTCTTGACATCCATTTGCCAAATCTCATAATCGAGATGAGCTGCTATAGATAAAAGAATACGGATTGACTTAAGCATGACTACCGGTAAAAAGGTTTCCTCATAATCGATACCTTCTTTCTGAGTATACCCTTTCGCAACAAGTCTTGCTTTCCAGGCTTTCACCTTTTTATCTAATCCCCTCTTTTTCTTGTAGATCCACTTACATCCAATAGGTTTTATACCTTTGGGTGGTTCCACGAGCTCCCAGACCTGATTAGAATACATTGATTCTATCTCAGATTCCATCGCCTTTTGCCAAAGATCTGTATCTTTGTCTTGTACTGCCTCTTCGTATGTACGGGGATCATCATCATGTTCACCAGGGACCAAGTCTGAAGACTCTCCCAAAAAACATAATTCTATCAGGCTGTTGAACAACCCTCCCACTACGATGAGGCACTGGTGCGGTATTAGTGACAGGTTGTACATTATGTTGTGGTTGTTCTACTTGTACTACAACTTCATCGGTATTATTTGTCCCTCCCACTAGTTCCTCTAAAACGACACTACTCATGGGTTTGTGATTCATTATATAGTCCTCCTCCAAGAATCTTGCATTGGTGCTAACAATGACATCCCGATTCTTCGAACTATAAAATAAATATCCTCTCGTTCCCATGGGGTAGCCTACAAACAACCTTACTTCTGTACGAGATTCTAACTTAGTCGCGTTCTTGTTCAGCACATGTGCTGGAAAACCCCATATTCGAATATGTCTTAGACTCGGTTTATCCTCGGTCCACAATTCTAAGGGGGTTTTAGGAACCGACTTAGAAGGTACTAAGTTCAGAAGATAAGCTGTTGTCTCTAAGGCATGTCCCCAAAACGACTTGGTTAAATCCGAATAACTCATCATCGATCTAACACTCTCTAAAAGAGTCCGGTTCCTTCTCTCTGCTACACCGTTCTGCTGGGGTGTGCCTGGTGCAGTTAACTGGGATTCTATCCCATTTTCTGATAAATATTCCCTAAATTCTCCAAGCAAGTATTCACCACCACGATCTGATCGTAGTGGCTTGATACTTTTATGAAGTCGCTTCTCCGTTTTAGCTTTGTACTCTTTGAACTTATCAAAGCACTCAGACTTACGGTGCAACAAATAAACGTACCCATATCTAGAATAATCATCAATGAAAGTGACGAAATATTCATAATCACCTCTTGCTTGGATATTCATGGGTCCACATAAATCAGAGTGAACCAATTCTAACAGTTGTTTGGCTCTATTCCCTTTTGCCTTGAAAGGCCTATTAGTCATTTT
Source organism: Apium graveolens (assembly GCF_009905375.1). NCBI lineage: Eukaryota > Viridiplantae > Streptophyta > Magnoliopsida > Apiales > Apiaceae > Apium > Apium graveolens. Next base: position 10,341 of record NW_027418658.1, read on the forward strand.
ACCTTCCAAGCAGGATTCACAAACTGGAAATGGCTCCACTGCCAATGAGCTTAAAGGCCCGTCTACTACCAGTCTTTGAATCCTCCTCAAGTTAATATGACCTAATCTCAAGTGCCAAAGATATGTTTGGTTCAAACTAGAAGGTTCCTTTCTTTTAGTAGAGTTAGAAGATGTGTTGTTCAATTCCCTAAATTGCAGTTGCAGTGCAGGTTGACTAGGATTAATTATATACAAATTGTCTTGCAATGTACCAGAACATATAATTCGTTTATTCATCATAATAGAAACATTACGATCCAAACAAACATTATAACCATCCAAAGCAAGTTTAGAAACCGAAATTAAATTCCTTCTAAAAGAAGGTACATAAAGAAAATTGTTCAAAACCAAAATCCTATCAGAACCAAAAGATAAATGAATAACTCGTACTGCAACTACTGCTACTTTCGTAGCATCTCCCATGATCACGTATATCTCACCATCTCTAAGCATTCTGGATAGTTGAAACCCCTGCATAGAATTACAAACATGATCAGTGGCTCTTGTATCTACACACCAAGTGCTCGTAGATATAGCCGCTATAAATGTTTCTGTAACTAGAGAAAGAGACATACCAGTATTATTTGTCTTCTTAGGAAGAGGACAATCCTGTTTCCAGTGACCTGACTGTTTGCATCTGAAGCACTTTCCCTTAGGCTTTTTCACACCACCCTGAACTCCCACTGCCTTCACATCTTTCTGTGTCTGAGCCTTTTTCTTCTTCTTAATACCTTTCGGCTTAGAGGAAGAACCTTTCTCAGCCACATTCACTTGAACACACTGCCGAAATAATCCTTCAGCTGCCTGAAGTTCTGTCAGCAGTTCTGCGAGACTATATTGCTTCTTGTTCATGTTGTAATTCAAGCGGAACTGCTCAAAACTCTTGGACAAGCTCATAAGGATAATGTCAATCTGGGTTTCCCCGTCAAGTTCAGCACCAAGGATCTCTATCTCATTCAGATGCGACATCATCTTGAGAACATGACCCTTACAGGTGTGCCTTCAGCCATCTGAGTGTTCATTAAAGCCTTCATGGCTACTTGCCTAGCAGCCCTATTCTGATCTCCAAAAAGTTCTTTGAGATTAAAGAGCATATCCGAAGTAGTGGCCATAGACTGATGTTGATGCTGCAAAACACCCGATATTGCTGCCAGAATGTAACATCGCGACATCTCATCAGCCTTAATCCACCGTTTATAATACTCTTTCTCATCTTCAGGAGCATCAGCAGCAGGCTGTTCAGGCTTGGGTTCATAAGTGCAAAACTTGTACTCCTCAGCAGTCAACACAATGTCCAAATTTCGTTTCCATTCAATATAGTTAGGTCCGGTAAGTTTGTTATCCTTAAGTATGGTGAATAGTGGATTAAAGCCCATTTTATCCTGAGAATCATGCATAAAAACATCACATAAATAAGGGTGCATTAATTATTAAGATCTAAATTATTAAAATTTAATGCACTAACATCTAAACACCATAAGCTTCTGGTACGCCACGATGTGTGACATGTATACCACCTAATTTTGTTTAAATGTTACTTCGGTCCTATTATTAAACAATATGCCATGTTGGGGTGGACTATATTATTTTTCATAGCTAAGTGTATACCATCATCAAATCTTAAATTATTCGAAATCTATGGAACTTGGTACGCCACGATGGGTGGTGTGTATACCTTCCAATATTCGTAATTTTGCCTTGAATAGAATACTTCAATTCAATATTCATCAATGGTTTGATTTCCAGGTAGTGGAGGAGTCACATCGGTCTCGCTTAAAACCCACAGCCTTACAAGTTCGATGAACCCGTTTTTGACAAAATCGCCCCAAATCAGAAATAAAGAAAATCCGTATTTATTCCTTTCAAAATTTATTAATTTAAGAAGTTTGTTCTAGTAATTTCTATAACATTCTAGACACCATAAATTACATACCATGATGGGTGACGTATATATAATTTATATTCGTCTTTATGTTAAATTACCTACAACCAATAATGGAGACCATGGGATTTAATTTCATATTAATTCCCTCTCCCACTTAGAATTTTTTTATTAAAATTGAGGAATTTTAAAATTAAATGGGGCCCTATGTTGGTATAATTATGTCTAATCATGCATTCAAAATACACACATAATTTTAGCAACATATAACATTTAATTAAAGCAATAAATAAAATTTATGTCCATGTCGTCCTAATTAAGTTAAACATGCAATTTTAAAGGAATTACACACATAATTAACGACACACATAATCAATAAATTAAAGCAATAATTAAAAATTTAATGGAAAAAATTAAAATAAATTTTCCACTATTATGGCCCTTGAAAAAAAAATTCAGCTCTAAAAAAAAACTTTCCCAAGCGCGCCCAGCAGCCCCCAGCAGCCCCAGCTGCCGCAGCGGCCGCAGAGCGCGCGCGCCTGTTGCTTTTCTGTGAGTTTTGTTTTGATTTTGTTCGATCCAAACATCAACAGCAGCCCCTTGTAATCGCACAGCGGAACAAAAAACTACTGGAATTGATTTCCAGTCGCACATAACTATTACAAAATACCCGAAACAATTACAAAAAAAATAGATCTAATACAAAACTAATTTTGTAAAATCTATTCTAACACGATCAACCCTCGTGTAAATTACAACCACGATTAAACCACGTGGAAACCAAAACAAAAATTAACCACGATTAAACCACATGGGATCCAAACACAAAATTAAAATATACATGGCCATAATAGTGGATTAACAACCTGCATCAAAAAAAATACAAGCAAAACACTATATACATGCATATATAATTACGGCAGGGACATTATATCATAAAACGTAGAACCCATTACCCGGCTCTTGATACCAATTGTTGGGAACCACGGACTTAGGGTGTTGCTACGTTTTATGATAAAGATTACGAAAAGAGGATTACCTTGTTAATGGTTGATTCCACGCTCTTCTATTGTATTCCCAAATTCCCTTGAGCGAAGTGTGGCCTCCGTCTTCTCAAGTTATCCTCTCTTCTTGCTCCTTGGTGGCTACAATATGTTTTTACACAATTGCCAAGCAAGAAGAGAATAAGAATATATATAGGCTACAATAGGGACCATGGATAATTATGTTGGGCCTTCTAATTACATCTTGAGCCTAGCCCAATGTAATTAAATATTAATTCAATCCACTAAAGAATTAATATTTGCACTACCTTTCCTAATACCGTAATTTAATTAATTCGGTTCCAATATTATTTGCTTATTAAATTCCCCATGTTTAAAATATCATATGTCCATTAATTAAATAAATTACTGATAATTTATTTAATTAATATCTTTTATCCTTGATCATCCACTCAACCTTTATTTAATTATGCCAGAATAAATTCCACCTGCAGGGTTTCACATAATTAAATCTTTTTGAGCTTTCAAGGGGACATCATTAACCCGAATATTATCAGAACATGGATTTCTTCAATAAATAATATCCACCATGTATATAATTCCATCACCCAAAATATAATGATATAATTCAAAAGAATTATTTCATATATAAATCAAAGCATGTAAATAATATACACGTGTCAATTACTATTTCCGGATTAAGAACCTAAGCATTAATAATAAAATAGAATCTTAGTTCTCCTTCTTAATCAGTATTAAGGGAACAATTCTAAATTTGATCCTGTTCAATATACACAAAGTATACTAGCATTATTTATTAGTCAATATAAACTAATCTAAATAATACTACAGCCATACCAGTGGATTGTCCAACACCACCTGTGCTGTGAACCTTATTATATTATATAACCGTATTTAACAATCTAATATTCGGTATCCCATTTTATACTAGATTGTTCACAATATATAATATTAGACAACATGTAAACATTCAAATGATTCTCAAATAAACTGGCCAGAAATAAATGTACATACTTCAAATAAATATTTTCAGTATACACTAACACTTCAATTGTTGAATCAAGTTTCTTCCTGAATGATGCTTTGATCTGCTTTCCTTTTTGACAGGCATCACACAATCCATCCTTAGAAAACTTCACTTGAGGAATGCCTCTAACCAGTTCTTTCTTTACTAGTTCATTCATGGTCTTGAAGTTTAAATGGGATAGCTTCTTGTGCCATAACCAACTTTCATCCTGACTTGCTTTGCTGAGAAGACAAGTAACAGATTCTGCATTTGATGAGTTGAAGTAATCTAGGTACACATTTCCTTTTCTCACACCAGTGAGAACCACTTTGTTGCTCCTCTTATTAGTCACAACACAGGCTTCTGCGTTGAAGGTTACTGAATTCCCTTTATCACAAAGCTGGATGATACTCAGCAAATTATGCTTGAGACCATCCACTAAGGCAACTTCCTCAATGATGACATTGTCTTTTGAAATCAAGCCATATCCCACAGTATAACCCTTGCTGTCATCTCCAAAAGTAATACTAGGGCCAGCTCTCTCCTTGAACTCTGTGAGCAGGGTAGAATCACCAGTCATGTATCTTGAACAACCACTATCCAAGTACCATAGATTCTTTTTGTTTCCCTACACACATTAAAATCAAATCAAGTTGATTTTGGTACCCAAGTTTCCTTGGATCCTGCCTTGTTAGCTTTCTTTTTCTGTTTCTTAGGTTTGATCTCATTTGAGTTGGGGATATCAGATTCATCCTTAGTCATTTGAGTTGAACCTTTGAAACCATTCATTATAGCAGAATTATCATGCATATTATGATTAACAGGGAATGGCATGCTATTAGTGAACATGTTATTCCATTAAGGCATGCTAAATGGCATTTGTGGCATACTAAATGCAGCATAATAAGGATTAGGTGCAAATGGCATATTAGCAAACTGTGCATTCATATTCTGTGTAGACATAGCATGCATAGGCATAGGAGGCATGGCATTCATGTTGGGAAAGTGAGGTGGCACATATATGGAAGTAGGCATGGCAGATTTGCAATTAACAGACAAATGATATATACTACCACATTTGACACAGATTTTTCTATGAGCATATTTATCAGGTGTGTAGTTATTATGTTTGTTAATCCCTACTTTACCATTTCTATTATTTTTCTTTTTAGCCTATGTTTTAACCTCAATCTTTTCAAGTCTGTCACTCAATTGCTTGACAGTCATATGACTAACATTAGCCTTCTTCTCCTTCTTCACTTGACTAGATTCTCCTGGAACAAAATTCTTGGAAACTGATCCATATCTCTAATTTAACTTGACAAGCTTGGCTTTACTCACACGCTGGCTCACAATCGACGGATGAGGATTTATGTCACTCGACGAATAACCTTTTTGCTATCCGACGGATGACCCTCATCATCCGTCGAGTCTATATCTGTTAGCAATCCTTCCACCAAATTGGATTCCAGCTTCTCCTTGTTCTTCTTCCAGGTTGCATCACAAAAGGACTCAATCCCTTGAACTTTGGTGATTTGAGCATGAACATCTCTAGATGTTTTCCATACCTTAATCACCTCATGTTCACGTTCAAGCTGCTTCTTCAAGATCTCTTCTTTCTTCAAGGAATCAGTTAATTCATCCTTAGCAATTTTGCACTCAATTCTTAATTTTTCAAATTCAATGAACTGAGACTCTAACACATTATTCCTCTCACTTAAAAACAAATTATTTTCTTTGATTTTAGCATTTTCTTTAGTGAGAGACTTAAGTGTAACATGCAAATGATATAATTCTGTAGACATGTCATTTATAGCATCATTACACTCAGCTTTAGATAAATGTGTAAGGTTAGTGGTGATTACCTGATTACTTGAAGAACCTGTCTCTGTTTCATCAGACTTGGCCATTTGGGCTAGATTGACATGGCTGACATACCCATCCTCATCCAGACCATCTGCAGTCTAATCATTTTCTTGTGTAATGAAAGCCCTTTCCTTTTGTTTGAGTAGCTCAAAGTATTTCTGTTTATAATCCACAGGCTCAAACTTCTTTTTGTTGGAATCTGACTTTCTACACTCACTAGCAAAGTGCCCTACCAAGCCACATTTGAAACACTTGAATTTTTATTTATCCACCATGTTTCTATTTGGCTTAGCTGCTCCAAAGTTCTTCTTGAACTTGAGCTTGGAAAATCTTCTGGAGAGAAATGCTAGATGTTCATCAATATCTTCCATGTCATTTTGGCTCAAAGAATCTTCATTTTCTGCTGCCAGCCCCTTGCCCTTGTTTTCACAGACCTTTGAAGTTAATTCAATAGCTTCCATCTTCATCTCCTTCTCTTTTTCTAACTCACCAACTAGTGCAATGGATCGTCCTTTCTTCTTTCCTCTCTCCATCCTCTCATCTTGCTTTATTTCAGGCTCATAGGTTTTCAGGATGCCATACAGTCTCTCCAAAGTAAACTCCTTGTAATCTTGAGAGTTTCTCAATGAGACTATCATAGGTTTCCATTCCTTTGGAAGAGATCTAAGGAACTTCAGATTGGAGTCTTTTGTCTGATAGACCCTTCCATGCAACTTCAGAGCATTTAGTAGTTTTTGAAACCTACTAAAAATGTCAGTGTGAGACTCACTTTCTTCACTATGAAAATGCTCATATTGCTGAATCAGTAGCTGCATCTTATTTTCTCTAACTTGCTCAGTTCCATCACAGATAATCTGTATTGTATCCCAAACATCCTTGGCAGTTTTGCAATTGATGATGTTGTCAAACATATCACCATCAACTCCATTGAACAGGATATTCATGGCCTTCTTATCTTTCCTGACTTGTTCAATATCAGGATCAGACCATTCATGCCTTGGCTTGGGGACAGATGGCTCATTTCCAGTTGTAGCTCTCATCGGTACATGACGGCCTCTTTCTATGCAATCTACATAGGCCTCATCTTGAGAAAGTAAATGAAGATGCATCTTTACCTTCCAGTGATGGTAATTATCTTTATCCAGAAAAGGAATCTTGACTCCAACATCCTTTTTGTTCATCTTGCTATTTTGTTGTGATCTTTAAACTCTTTGTTTATCAAGAGCTTGCTCTGATACCAATTATTAGTCTCTTAACAATGCAACAAGAATTACAGAAGGGGGGTTGAATGGAATTCTTGAAACTTTTTCACAAATAAAATTGTTCTAACTTAAATATATATATATATATATATATATATATATATATATATATATATATATATCAGTGTGAATTGATTTGCAGAGTGCGGAATAATAACTTGAAATGAATCAAAACACAAGTAATTAAGAACACAAGTCTTTAAAAACTTTCTGGTGGATTTGAATGTATCCACCAGAGATATATAATATATCAAGAGAACTTTGTGTAGCAATTAGCTCACAGCTGGTTACAAATTGTCAACAACTAAGATTGTAGAGAAATGCTAAGAATACAGCTTACAAATGTTTCTCTCTTGGTTGCTTAGTTAGTTGTTCTATTTGCTACTTCTTGGTTTATATATCACCAAGATTACAAAGCAATAAGACAAGATAATAAAACAAAAACTATCAAGTCTAATACTATGCTACTTCATTACTCTATTCCAGCATCTTTGAATATCTTCATAATAGCATGGAAATGGCTGTACGACCGGCATTTTCGTATAATATTATTTGTGGTTTTGGTATAATATTAAAGTCGAAAGTAAATATGATCAATGATTTCACGATGTGTTAGTGAAAATTTCTGCATTATAAAATTTTTATGTGTAGTACATGATTTTTCAAAGTAATAGTTTATTTATTTCCATTATTTTTGATTTATAAGGAATATTCTAAGCCTTGGAGAAATTTTCTTTTAAAAGATATTTTGTTCATAAATCTTGAAAGTGGTTTTATAAAATCTCTAAAAATCCAAATTATTTTATGGTATAAATTTTATAATTTTTGAACTTTTATTTTATTATATAAAAATAAAACTTTGAAAATAAGTTGCTTATTAATTATCAAATTACATGGTTTCCCTTGCATGCAAATCCTTTTCTATTCAATTTAAAGGGCTAAAGAGACAATTCTAACCCCACTAACTCTCATTTTACTAGCCAAATTCCTTCTTTGTCCTTGCATGCAAAATGAGCTAAGTATAATTGGAAGGTTATTCTTATCAATTCTCATTTTCACTCATATTTTGTCAAATCAAAAACCATAAAACAAGCAAAGTGTCATGATCATTTCACACTCCACCCACACCTCACTCTCTCCTCCCTCCCTCCTCCCTCCTCCCTCTCACTCTCGACCCTCCCCCTCTCCTCTCGGGTTTTAGCCGAGAACCAACCCCCCTCCCCTTTTCTTCATTCCTCATTCAAGCTCTCACCTTCTATACAAGTAAATACTACTTCCCATATCATGATCATATATACTTCAAAGAGTTTTGAGTAAAAAGTTTAAGTTTTAAGTTTGCATGTCAAGGTTTTAGTTGGAACTCAAAGTACAACCTTGATTCTTATGGATTTAAGATTATTTTTGAGAGGACTACAAGGAGTGGTGAAGTGCCAAGTCTTGAGAAGGAAACTCTTCATGTTGAATGGCAATTTCCCTTCCATTTCATTCGGCCATGACCTTAAGGGAGCCGAATGAATGGTCCTTGAGATCATTCTTGTTGCTTTGTTCAATTCTTGTATGTTTATGTGTTAATGACATGAATTTTGTAGTGAAAAATTGATGAAACTCTTTGAATGCTAAGTGATCATCTAGATATAGCTTACGCTAGGCTTGCATGTCAATTTCATGATAGATTATATTTAGAAAATATGTTGTTTTGGTTTGTAGAACTTGATTTCCTTTGTTTTGCCATGTTGCACCTTAGGTAAGGATGATCTCCACCAACATTATTTTGAGTGAAAGGAAGTTGGTTCAGTAGATCACCATGTTTAAATCTTGATTTGGGTATTTGGGTTGTTGGTGGTTGAGTTTGTCAAGTAAAAACCTTGGAGAAAGGAGAGTTTTAGTTTCTGCAGAAAATCAGTTTTGTACCCTGAGGTTTAGAGTGAGTTTTGACCATGTCATTGATGTGCACTTTAAGGCCCAAGCCACCAGAAGCTAGCATTAGGAGTATATGAAAGGTTTTAGGTCTTGGTTGGAGGTTTCCAAGTCGTTTTGTTAGGTGCTCATGTGGAATCACAAAATCTGTCCAGCAGGGGACAGTTTTGTTGCAACTTAGAAATAGGAAGTTTTGACCATGTCATGGGTAGGCCCTCATTAGGACCTATTGGGCCTTAGTTAGAGGGAGTGTCAGAGAAGTTTTTCCAACCATATTTCATAGGATATGAGTTAGAACCATGTGTCACAAGTTAATTCAAGTCAGGGCATTTTCTGCCCAGAAAAACAGGGGAACCATGGACGTTAAGCTTAGGCCCAAGGAGGCCCAAGCTAGGCACTTGAGCCACATCAAGTTTGGGAGATGCCCTAAGGTTAGGAGAGTCTCGTGTAAGAGTTTTGGAGGAAAACTAGTAGTTTAAGGGTGTCTAATGCACTCAAGAAACCGTAGATGTCATTCTGAAATTTACAGCAGTGAGAACTTTCACTTATCACATAGTTTTGGAACACTTAGGAGTGAGATCTAGGTTGACCACTATGGTGGTAAGATAGTATAAAGTCAGTAGAGCAAAAGGCCCAAGTGAGGGTCAATAGGTCTTGGATAGTTTAGTAAAGGCACATCGAGTTAGGAAGCCAAAATTTGGAGACTTTATCTAAGTGGATCATGGCCTTGAGATTTTGTGACATATTTCCAGTGTTTCAAGTTGATCATAATCCCTTGATAAAAATGTTTACAGCCAAAAGAGATTTTGTCATAAATCGGCATCAGTTTTTAAAATGATTAAAATGTGGAGTTTTAGTCCCAAAGGGGGATAAATGTTTTCTCTGAATAGTGGATCTAGACTGAGACGCGAGTCCTTTCCACACTTATTATGTAGGCTTAAAAGTTGCCTAGGGATTCCATTAATGTTTTAGAACCCAACGAGGTTTGGGATTACTTCGCGGCTGATCACCGGCTGTAATCCGTAGCGTCATAAAATGTTTTTGATTAAGATATAATTTTGAAATTATTTTGATACGAGCAAATGATGCCATCACCCAAAGTTTTATCTCTTGTTATCATTGGTTATGTCTTAACATTGTCATTCTTTTATATATATATCTCGATTTATGTTTTGTATCGTATTGTTTAGTACTTGTTGAGCATTTGGCTCACTTCTTGCTTTACCCTGATATTTCAGCTAGCAGCTATGGTTAGATTCAAGCAGACCGCCCGTAAGACCTGTGACGCTGATGCGTATGTTCGAGCTCAGGTAGAATAAGAGATAGTTATGTGTGAGGATTCGATATTAAAATCAGTTGTAATATATGGTAGTGTTGGACTGTTCCAAACCCTAAACTGTTAGATCTTGGATTTGGTTATGTTTACTTTCTTCTAAATATTATAATAATTATATTTAATTTTGTTGGTTAAGTTGGGGGTGTGACAGGTTTTGGTATCAGAGCTACGGTTTAGAGTCCCTGGACAGCCCAAATAAGTTATAGGATTTATGTATAGGCTATAGATAATATGCGAGAGAGTAGGTTAAGTAAATTTATTAATACCCCTCTTATTGGTTTATCAGCAAAGGGCGCATTCCTCGTCATCCTGGGTCAGACGACACTATTGCTTTCTCCGTGTATGCTGAGTTGAGGCGCGAGTTTGACATGCTTCAGGGCAAGTACGACCGACTGATAGACCGACTGAAGAGCGTGTACCCGGACAGTTGGAACTATGAAGGGAAGCCTAAGGAGCAGATGACTGTGAGACTTGAGACTTTGGTTCAGTACGTCAACACTAAGCTTAAGGAGATGCCATCGCACCGAGACCGCACCAGCCAGTATGTCATCTAGATGGTGGCAGATGAGCTCCAGAGTATTGTGAAGACGCTTCGAGAGAAAAAGACTACCAAGCCCCGTTCAGATGGAGTGAAGCCTTAGTTCTTTCCATTTACCTTTTCATGTTGTTGTACTATAAAACTTCGTAGAATTCCCAGTTGTTTCCTTTAAATAAGCCTGTTGATCCTAGAATCAGACTTTGTCCTAATCCAGATGTATTGTGACCTTTAAATTTCAATAATCATGCACTATTGTTCCATATGCTCTCAACTGTTATTTTACGCTTTTATCTGCATCGCCATATCTGCTTAATTTGAAACTTGACCTCATATGTAAATAAGAATGCCATGCGATACCCTCAAATTACTCTATCATTTATATATGTTTTGACATAACTCTTATTTTAGGATCATGCCTCCCAAAAAGAAGAACCCAACAACCACATCTACCCCAGACCCAAATATTCTTCGACTACTGGAAACTTTGCAACAGCAAACCAATGTTATAGCTCAACAACAACTAACCCTTCAACAATGAATTGAAAACCAAGATAATCGTGAACCACACCAACCACCCGAACCACCAGTACCACCTAGACAAGTTGTCACTTTCAAGGCTTTTCAGAATGTGAATCCACCTGCATTTCATGATACCACTGATCCAGTGTAGCTAACACATGGATTAAGGAAATGGAAAGGGCTTTTGAGTTGGTACAGTTAGGAGACGATCAGAAGACGCTATATGCTACCTACTTCTTGAAGGGCGAAGTCATCTATTTGTGGGAATCAGTAAAAGCTATGGAAGCAACTCAACAGGTTTCTTGGGAGAGATTTAAGAAGTTATTTCTGGAAAATTATTACCCTAAGTACATGCAGAATCAGATGGAGCTTAAATTTCTTGAGTTGAAGCAAGGGAACATGACTGTACCAGAGTATGAGAAGAAGTTCACCGAGTTTTAAAGGTTTGTGACAAAGTATACCAGCATTGAGGAGGAAAAAGCAAAGAAATTTCAGCAAGGATTGGAGCCTTGGATCAGAGATAGAGTGGCTATGTTTGAGCTTGAAACCTATGCGGGAGTAGTACAGAAAGCTGCTCTGATTGAGAATAATGGGATGCAGTCAAGGAAGGAAAGGGATAACAAGAAGAGGAAGGTTCCATTTTATGGAGAAAAGTCTGAAGCTGGAAGTTCACAAGATCGGAATGTAAAGATGATTGGATTTCATAAGGGCGGAAATTTCCAAAAGAAAGAGAATTTGGGCAAAAGGCAAGAATCAAAGGGGAACAACCAGGCAAGCCAAGGACAAGTTGGAGAAAACAGGTTCCAGAGACCGGAATGCAAGCACTGTGGAAGAAGGCACCCTGGAGTGTGCAATAAACTGAGCATGACCTGCTATAGGTGTAACCAGAAGGGACATTTGGCAAATGAGTGCAAGATGCCGAAGCCAGGAGTTACGTGTTACAAATGTGGAAAGACTGGACACATAGCTAGGGAGTGCAAGGCAACCGGACCAGTCAAAGCTCTGATGAATGTGGCAAGTACCAGTGCAAGCGTGCCAGTCGAGGTATTGGCATTACCTCCACCACCTACAACAACCCCGCAAGCAACAACAAGGACATTCGATCTGAAGATGAAGGATGCTGTTCAGAATTCTGAGGTGATAGCAGGTACACTTTTACTCAATAATGTCAAAGCTAAAGTATTGATTGATTCGGGAGCAACAAGATCTTTCATATCAGAAACTTTTGTTGATAAACTTCAATGTAATAAAATGGTTATGAGCGAGTTAGTAAATGTGGTAATTGCAAACCAAGAGAAGATTCCTGTGAATCAATTATGTCCGAAGTTGAGATTGATATTTCGGGGTATAAGTTTTCAGCCGACTTGATACTCTTCAAGTTGGGAGAGTTTGATATAATTTTAGGAATGGATTGGTTAAGGAAGAATAACGGCCAGATTAATTATAAGACCAAGAAAGTGTATTTAAAGATGAAGAGTGGAGAGAAGGTAGTATTTAAGGGGCAGAGGCAAGAACAACTATTTCTTACAATCGTTCAGGCTAAGAAGCTACTTAGAAAATGTTGTGAGTCATTCCTAGCTTATGTAGTGGATTCAGAAAAAGGCAGCCCCAGCATAGAAGATATCCTCGTAGTTAACGAGTTCCCCGATGTGTTTTCAGATGAACTACCAGGCTTACCACCAGATCGACAAATCGAGTTCGAGATCAACCTTGCTCCAGGCATGGAACCAGTTTCAAAGGCCCCATATAGGATGGCACCAGCAGAAATGAAAGAGTTGGCGAGCCAACTACAAGAATTGTTGGATAAGGGAGTGATACGACCAAGTACGTCGCCATAGGGAGCACCTGTTCTGTTTGTAAAGAAGAAAGATGGGAGTATGCGGCTATGCATAGATTATCGGGAGTTGAATAAGGTAACGATCAAGAACCGCTACCCGCTACCAAGAATAGATGACCTATTTGATCAACGGAAGGGAGCAAAATGCTTTTCAAAGATTGACTTGAGATCAGGATACCATCAATTAAAGATCAAGGAAGAAGATATTCCCAAGACAGCATTCAGGACCAGATACGGACATTATGAATTCTTAGTAATGCCGTTTGGATTGACTAATGCCCCGGCCGCGTTTATGGATTTGATGAATTGAGTATTTAAGAAGTATTTGGATAAGTTTGTAGTGGTATTCATTGATGACATCCTTATTTATTCTAAGTCGGAAGAAGAACATAAGCAAAACCTCTGGATAGCATTGGAGATACTTCGTCAAGAGAAGTTGTATGCCAAGTTTTCCAAATGTGAGTTTTGGTTAAAGGAAGTTCAATTCTTGGGGCACGTCATTGGAAATGAAGGAGTTAAAGTGGATCCGGCAAAGATTGAGGCGGTTATGAGTTGGGAGAGGCCAAAGACACCTACGGAAGTGCGAAGTTTTCTAGGATTGGCTTAACCAGGAAGAATCAGAAGTTTGATTGGAGTGCAGAATGTGAGGATAACTTTCAAGAGTTGAAACAGAGGTTGGTAACAGCTCCGGTGTTAGTACTTCCAGATGACCAAGGAAACTTTGTGATATTCAGCGACGCTTCACATAAAGGATTGGGATGTGTGTTAATGCAACACAGTAAGGTGATCGCGTATGCGTCAAGACAGTTGAAACCACATGAGTTGAAGTACCCGACGCATGACTTGGAACTAGCCGCCATAGTGTTAGCACTTAAGATTTGGAGACATTACCTCTACGGAGAAAAGTGTGAAATCTACACAGATCACAAGAGTTTAAAGTACATTTTCACTCAAAAAGAGCTCAATATGAGGCAGAGGAGATAGCTGGAATTGATCAAGGACTACGACTGCTCGATAAATTACCATCCTGGAAAGGCGAATGTTGTGGCCGATGCTCTAAGCAGGAAGGAGAGACTGAATATGATGGCAACACCAAAGGAATTGTCTGAAGAGATCAAGAGATTTGAACTGGAACTTTGTGATTGTGGAAAAGTTGAAGAAGTTTATCGCGTAATGACTTTTCAGCCAACACTAGTGGAAAGGATAAAGAAATGTCAAGAAGAAGTAATGGAGAAAGAGAAGAATCAACTAACTGGAGAGGAGATTAATACTCAAAAGGATGAGCAAGGGATACTAAGGTTTTCCTCCAGAATTTGGATTCCTCATGTACCTGAATTAAAGAATGAGATCCTACAAGAAGCCCATAATTCGAAATTTTCAATCCACCCGGGAAGCACTAAGATGTATCGAGACTTAAAGCCGAATTTTTGGTGGCCAAATATGAAGCGAGACGTGGCGGAATGGGTTGCTAAGTGTTATACTTGTCAGAAGGTGAAGGCAGAACATCAACGACCAAGCGGATTAATTCAGCCCCTAAAGATTCCAGAATGGAAATGGGAAATTATTGCTATGGACTTTATAGTGGGACTACCGCGAATGAAATCCGAACATGACGCTATATGGGTTATAGTTGATCATCTTACGAAGTCAGCGCATTTCCTTCCAATTAATGAGAAGTCGTCATTGGACAAATTGGTTCATATGTACGTGCGTGAAATCGTACTAAGACATGGAGTACCCGTATCGATAGTTTCAGACAGAGATCCCCGATTTAACTCGAGATTCGGGAAGCAATTTCAAGAAAGTCTTGGCATGAAGTTGAATATGAGCACGGCGCACCACCCGCAGACTGATGGACAGAGCGAAAGGACAATTCAAACAATCGAAGACATGTTGCGCAGTTGTGTAATCGATTTTTCAGGAAGTTGGGATGACCACTTGCCATTGATTGAATTCTCTTACAACAATAGCTATCATTCCAGTATTGGCATGCCACCATACGAAGCTTTGTACGAGCGAAAATGTAGATCACCGACAAGTCGGGATGAAGTAGGAGAAGGAAGGATTCTCGGCTCGGAATTGGTACAACAGTTGCATGACACAATCAAGTTAATTCGGAAAAGGCTACTTCCTGCTCAAGATAGACAAAGGAAGTATGCGGATCCAGCGCGTAAGGATGTTCGATTCCAAGTTGGCGAAGCTGTTTTGTTGAAGGTGTCGCCTAGAAAAGGGTTGTCTAGATTTGGCAAGAAAGGGAAGTTAGCACCTAGATATATAGGTCCTTTTGAAATTTTGAGTCAAGTGGGAAAGGTAGCCTACGAGTTAGCCTTACCACCACAGTATCAGCATGTGCATAATGTGTTCCATGTATCGTTGCTTAAGAAGTACAATCCTGATGCTAGCCATGTGATAGAATATGAACCTGTAGAAATTCAGGCAGACCTGTCATTTGTGGAGCAACCTGTCAAAATACTCGACTGGCAAGAGAAGAGTCTTAGAAACAAGTTAGTAAAGTTAGTAAAAGTACTTTGGAGGAACCCTAAGGTCGAAGAATCGACTTGGGAGTTAGAGTCTGATATGCGTTTCCGGTATCCTCATCTGTTCTCTTAGATTCTGGGGACAGAATCCCTTAAGGGGGAGAGGATGTTACGACCGACATTTTTGTGTAATATTATTTGTGGTTTTGGTATAATATTAAAGTCGAAAGTAAATATGATCAATGATTTCACGATGTGTTAGTGAGAATTTCTGCATTATAAAATTTTTATGTGTAGTACATGATTTTTCAAAGTAATAGTTTATTTATTTCCTTTATTTTTGATTTATAAGGAATAATCTAAGCCTTGGCGAAATTTTCTTTTAAAAGATATTTTGTTCATAAATCTTGAAAGTGGTTTTATAAAATCTCTAAAAATCCAAATTATTTTATGGTATAAATTTTATAATTTTTGAACTTTTATTTTATTATATAAAAATAAATCTTTGAAAATAAGTTTCTTATTAATTATCAAATTACATGGTTGCCCTTGCATGCAAATCCTTTTCTATTCAATTTAAAGGGATAAAGAGACAATTCCAACCCCCACTAACTCTCATTTTACTAGCCAAATTCTTTCTTTGTCCTTGCATGCAAAATGAGCTAAGTATAATTATAAGGTTATTCTTGTCAATTCTCATTTCCACTCATATTTTGTCAAATCAAAAACCATAAAACAAGCAAAGTGTCATGATCATTTCACACTCCACCCACACCTCACTCTCTCCTCCCTCCCTCCTCCCTCTCACTCTCGGCCCTCCCCCTCTCCTCTCGGGTTTTAGCCGAGAACCAAGCCCCCTCCCCTTTTCTTCATTCCTCATTCAAGCTCTCACCTTCTATACAAGTAAATACTACTTCCCATATCATGATCATATATACTTCAAAGAGTTTTGAGTAAAAAGTTTAAGTTTTAAGTTTGCATGTCAAGGTTTTAGTTGGAACTCAAAGTACAACCTTGATTCTTATGGATTTAAGGTTGTTTTTTAGAGGACTACAAGGAATGGTGAAGTGCCAAGTCTTGAGAAGGAAACTCTTGATGTTGAATGGCCATTTCCCTTCTATTTCATTCGGCCATGACCTTAAGGGAGCCGAATGAATGGTTCTTGATATCATTCTTGTTGCTTTGTTGAATTCTTGTATGTTTATGTGTTAATGGCATGAATTTTGTAGTGAAAACTTGATGAAACTCTTTGCATGCTAAGTGATCCTCTAGATATAGCTTACGCTAGGCTTGCATGTCAATTTCATGATAGATTAGATTTAGAAAATATGTTGTTTTGGTTTGTAAAACTCGAAGTTATGCATGCATGTGGATTTCTCTTGGAATGTTGGAAGATTTTGATCATTTGGAAAGATTTTGTTAGTAAGCTTTAATTTCAGTAGGGATAAGGTGTTAATCTTGATTAGTGCTCCTTGATGTATGGTAATAATTCGTGTTTATATTTTATAAAAATACATAACTTGTTATTTTCAAAAACTTGATGACTTGTAAGTTGTGAAATGTGATTTCCTTTGTTTTGCCATGTTGCACCTTAGGTAAGGATGATCTCCACCGAGATTATTTTGAGTGAAAGGAAGTTGGTTCAGTAGATCACCATGTTTAAGTCTTGGTTTGGGTATTTGGGTTGTTGGTGGTTGAGTTTGTCAAGTAAAAACCTTGGAGAAAGGAGAGTTTTAGTTTCTGCAGAAAATTAGTTTAGTACCCTGAGGTTTAGAGTGAGTTTTGACCATGTCATTGATGTGCACTTTAAGGCCAAAGCCACCAGAAGCTAGCATTAGGAGTATATGAAAGGTTTTAGGTGTTGGTTGGAGGTTTCCAAGTCGTTTGGTTAGGTGCTCAAGTGGAATCACAAAATCTGTCCAGCAGGGGACAGTTTTGTTGCAACTTAGAAATAGGAAGTTTAGACCTGTGTAGGCCCTCATTAGGACCTGTTCGGCCTTAGTTAGAGGGAGTGTCAGAGAAGTTTTTCCAACCATAGTTCATAGGATATGAGTTAGAACCATGTGTCACAAGTTAATTCAAGTCAGGGATTTTCTGGCCAGAAAAACAGGGGAACCATGGACTTTAAGCTTAGGCCCAAGGAGGTCCAAGCTAGGCCCCTGAGCCACATCAAGTTTGGGAGATTCCCTAAGGTCAGGAGAGTCTTGTGTAAGAGTTTTGGAGGAAAACTAGTAGTTTAAGGGTGTCTAATGCACTCAAGAAACCATAGATGTCATTCTGAAATTTACACCAGTGAGAAGTTTCACTTATCACATAGTTTTGGAACACTTAGGAGTGAGATCTAGGTTGACCACTATGGTGGTAAGATAGTATAAAGTCATTAGAGCAAAAGGCCCAAGTGAGGGTCAATAGGTCTTAGATAGTTTAGTAAAGGCACATCGAGTTAGGAAGCCAAAATTTGGAGACTTTGTCTAAGTATAGCGACTAAGTGACTTAAGTTGTGAGTCGAGATCATCCAAGCCTAGTGTTGCATTATGGTGTATGTGGTATTATTTGGTATTAAAATATGATATGTGAATATATGTGGCTATGTGTATGAGTATATTTATAAGGTGAATATAAATTGCGTGCATATAGGCCTAAGTGCCATTTGTGTTGTAAATAGGTTAAGTTGGCGATATTATATTATAATGAGGATTATTATTATTATTATTATGTAGGATCTCGAGACGAGGGTAAACTTGGCATAAAGGTCGATTGAAACTTCCAGTTGCTCCTACCAGCCAGACCAGACCAGCCTTTCTCAAGGCAAGTGATTCAACTTGTCTTTCGTATTCACTACAAATAGTTCATATATATTGATGTAACTATCCTGAGTCATTTTGATATATTTGAATCAAGTGTATCTTATGTTATCTTTGAACCATATAGAAATGCCATGAACCCTCGAGTACGTATTGCAAGTAGTTCAAAATTCTTATCATGATAGTATATTAAAGTAATTTGAATGCCATGATAAAATAAAGAGTTGTTATAGCACTTGGTTGATCCTCTTGATTTCCATGCTAATGATTCCTAAGTATTGATATCTCATCCTGATACTTGAACCCCTATAGAACCTTACCTTGATACCTGAAAGCCAGATATTTATCAAAGTTGTCCCTAATTGATTGATACCCCTCTTTCCTATCCTAAAGCTTGACAATTCTGATATATCCTGAGTTAAAGATCATTTCTTCATACCTTAACACCCTTAGTATTCATGAAGCTTATCTTCTTGATGTTCTAGTACTTGTACCTTATCGAAAACCATTGCTTTAAGCCTAGTTTGGCATTACTCTTTCATAATATCCAATAGCCTTGCTAAATTTCCTTGTCCAATTTCTTGTATATGGAAACCTTTCAGTTACCCTAATAGAGTAAAGTCTAGTGGATCATGGCCTTGAGATTTTGTGACATATTTCCAGTGTTTCAAGTTGATCTATAATCCCTTGATAAAAATGTTTACAGTCAAAAGAGATTTGGTCATAAATCAGTTGTAATAGATGGTAGTGTTGGGCTGTTCCAAACCCTAAACTGTAAGATCTTGGATTTGGTTATGTTTACTTTCTTCTAAATTTTGTAATAATTATATTTAATTTTGTTGGTTAAGTTAGGGGTGTGACAATGGCAATGCTTCTTTTTTCTCTATAACCCAGTTGAATACGCTTCCACATTCCATTTGCATACACTCGACGCATGTGACTGTGTTGTCACTGTGAACAGATGTTTGAATTCTTTATCTGTCGGGTTCATGATCATCCGTCGAGTTCATGATCATCCGTCATGTTGTCTTGTTGATCATCCGTCGAATGACATTGTTGTTTATCCGTCGGGTAGCAATCTGGCACTTGAATTCATTTCATTTATGCAGAATTACAAGACATCATCTATGTACAATTAATCAACCTATTTTGCATATCTAGTTAAAGGAAACATGACTTGAGTACTACTACAAAATCTAAACAATATGTATGCAGAAATGTGCTACAGACTTATTGTTACATAACCTACTCATCGATGGATAATAAATCATCATCCGTCGGGACTATATTGAGTTATCCTTCGGGACTATAATCCTTATTCGTCGAGTGCTACATTTTTCACTAAGTAAAATCTACCAAGGTGTTTTGTTAATGAAATCATCAAGTACACAACATATACACAACACAAGTTTTGTGGAGAAATCCTATGGTTGAAGAGTCAACCTGGGAACTTGAGAGTGAAATGTTATAAAAGTATCCCCAGTTATTTTCTTAGCGAGATTCTGAGGACATAATCCTATTAACGGGGGAGGATGTAACGAATGAGAAATTACGACTGTATTATATCATAATAAAGGTGAACTATATGTTTTATTATGTCATTAAATATGTTTAATCGTCAAACCTTAACTGTTATGTGCCATATTTGTTCTGGGTACTCAGGGTCTTTTTCCGGTATTTATCGGATATTTTATTTTATGTTAAATGCTTTCGTATCAAAAGTTATACGGCCCAAACTTTGTTATAATAGCTGATATTTCAAATAAAATAATTGGCCTTATTTTACCTAGTATGGCTTGTAACATATCGTTATTCTGAACATCCAGTTATTTTAGAAAATTTCTCGTTTCGCGAAGAATGACTTTTCCTGGCCCCTTTGGGTGTTAAAAACCCCACAAAAATAATATTTTTATTTTTATAAAATTATACGACTTTCAAATATTCCATTTCTTTGCATTTTTGAATTATTCACAATTTTTGAAAATTTTGGCATATATATTATATATATATATATATATTTAATATTAAAATTTAAAAATTAATACCAAAAAATTATTAATTAAGGGCCAATTAATTTTATTAGGATTATAATAAGGGCCTTAATTTTAATTAGGAGTATTATTTTGCTACTATAAATAACCTAATTATTATTAATTAATTATAATTAAATTATTAAAAATTCAGAAAAATCAGAATTTTCTCTGCAAATCGGGTCAAGGTTTCGAATTCGGGTCAAGCAATCAACCAGTGATTTTGATCGATTTTGGGCATCAATCATAGTCGTGTAAGTACTCAAATTGAAGATTTTGATTTGTTCCTTCAGTTTATAGCATCAATTTCATTCGCAGATTTTTGATTTCGATTTCTAGGGTTCTTGTTCGAATTAGGGCTTTTTGATTCTAGGGTTATTTGATTGATTTGATGATTAATATAGCTTTGTATGATGATTTGCAGTCGATTTATGCTATTAATTTCATCAAACTATTCATGTATATTTGAATTCGATTATTAGGGTTTATGTTAACTTTTGATTCATATATTTTTGATTTTGAAGAAGCCGGGGTATATAGGGTGTTAGGGGTTTGATTATACAGTGAATAAGATTTGATTTTAGCTATTAACCTTAGAGTTTCATGTATAGATGAAGTAGATTGATGTTTTGGCCGGAGTATGAGTTTCAGGGATGATCCTGGCTGTTTAACGGCTATAATCGAGTGTTTGGGTGATGAGAAATGAAAACCCAGCAAAAACGAACCCAAACGATGTTGTTTAAGCCCCGAATCGAAGTCGTCGGACTCCGGGAACTCACCGGAATCTGCAGATTTTCCGGTGTGTTCTTGGTGACCCCATTCGTTCTTCAGGACCTGGTTACAACCTGTTTTGTAGCCCAGTTTTGATCTGAAAAACCAAAAACCCATTTCTGAAACCTCTTTCTTATTATTATTTTTACTTTTTTATTTTTATAAATTCAAAAATTCAACTTTATTTATTTAAATAAATTTATTAATTAATTTAATTTATTAATTGATTTATTTTGTAAATAAATCAGAAATATTTTTTTGAAATTCAAAATTATTTATTATTTATTTTTTAATTATTTAATTATTATTTATTATTTATTTAAATTTGATTAATTATTTTGATAATTAATCAATTTATTTTTCATAATTTATTTTAAATTCATTTTTAATTCCAAAATTTATGGAAAAATCATTTTTAATTCAGATTTTTCCTAAATACTTATTTAAAAATAGATTTAAGTTTTAATTAATTTGGATTATTTATTATTTTGAATAATAAATTGATTTATTCTTATTTATTGATTAATAATTGAACCGTTTATCCGATTTAAATGAAACGAAAGCCCTTAGACTCAGAAAAATGATCTAATTTTAATAAATATAGTATTAAATCTTAATTTCTTTTGGAATCGAGTCGGCTTTCGACAATCATTTCTTTATAGACTCTTTTAATTATAAATACGAGTCCAATAAATTTCAAAATTAGGAAACATGCCAGATATTGTTCAGTAGTGCGAATATTGATTCGATTTCGATTCAAAAAATAATTTTAAGCCTATAATGACTGTGTAACTTATGTATTATGTGATTTATATGGTTAATTGAGTCCTAATTACTAGATAATTATTGTACAAGTCAGTTATAATCGTACGGGTAGACGATAAGGGCTACGTGAAGTTGAGTTGAGATATGATTAAGATATGTATCTTTCTTTGATAAATACAAATCCAACAAGGCAGAACAAGCCAGTGCTAGGGAACTGTGATATATTTGCGGTAAATCACGTAACATGAATTTTTTCCCCTATTCTAAATTCAGAATAGTGAATTGCTTTACTTTATCTAAATTCTCCACTCGATACATATTGATACTTTATCTAAATTGCATGCTCTAAGGAAAAATTGATGAGGAAACAGGGTTGGATTTATGAAGGTGAGGACGCGCCCAAAGGGTTAGGACGCGTCCTATTTTTTGGTCTATATACTTTTGATGAGTTTAGGGCAGAGCTTGCATGGGGAAGAGCAATGGAAGTTATTTTTACTAATGTATTTATTGCAGGTACTCTTTGAAGAATT
Source organism: Apium graveolens (assembly GCF_009905375.1). Lineage (NCBI taxonomy): Eukaryota > Viridiplantae > Streptophyta > Magnoliopsida > Apiales > Apiaceae > Apium > Apium graveolens. Next base: position 32,945 of record NW_027418658.1, read on the forward strand.
CCCTCCTTGAGACGGTCAAGGAGAGGGATGTCCGTGAAAAGCTTGAAGGCCTCCAGGGGTATGCCTGATGATTGAAGGCCTCCTCCTGTATTCAACGCGTGTCCTCGTTGGGGATGCGGGGTTAATTTTGGTGTGTGCTTTGGGAGGTCTGTTCTTGTATTCAACAAGTGTCCTCGTTGGAGAACTTTGGAGTCATCCTGCACTTTGCACTCAAGAGCTTGGGATCACATGTCCTGCTATCTGGTGGGTTATCCTCATTCGGGGGACAGGGACGCGTCTGGCACTTGGGGTGAACCGTGGCTATACCTGCGTTCGTAAATCAATGGAGATAGCTGTAGCGGAGTGTTATCCTTGCGCAGGGAGATGCACTATCCGTGAAGTCCTACGATTACGGACGAGCCTTGGGCCTTCGCATTTGGGCCTCATAGTTGGACATTCCTAAAGCTAGCGGAAGACGGACTTTGGATGGGCTTTTATTAGACCTAGGGATGAGAAGTCTAAGTCCATTAGACTTCCTTTTCAATGAGAACTACGTCAGGCTTGATCCCTATATAAAGGGTACGTAGGCACATTGAGAGGGTAAGAAGTTGAGAGCTGATAAGAGAGCCACCACTTACTCTGATCAATCTCAGCCTAAAACAACCACAATCAACCTCACACCGCTTAAGTTTCCGGCAAAGAACCACCGTCACAGATCTTAGTTCCGGCGGGAAACCTCAATCTTTGTTGTTACCAGATTCCTCCGTCAATAAATTGGCGCTAGAAGGAGGGGCTGCTAATTAAGGTCGCAATCTTAGGAGGAAAAGATGTCTTACAATCGTGATGGAAGTTCTTATGATGGAAGTGACAGCAGGTCAGAAGGAGAAGGCGGGGGGCGTTATACTCGCCATGAACCTTACGTTCCCAGAAACATGGCGGATCCACCAAGGGCTCCGGATGTAGGGGGGACACCTCCAGTTCTCATCAGCAACGCTGATATATTGGAGCAATTGTATCGCATGGGGGATATTCTTAACAGTTTTAACTCAAGACTGAACATGGTGGAGCGTCGAAAGACGAGGAGAGGTCGTCGTTTCCCCCGTCACGGTCATGCCTTGGGAAAAGCCCCTGTAGTTGAAGGAGATACCCAGGGGAGCGGGGAAAACCCGCGAATCACTCCACGGCGCTGGGAGTACTCTGATGATGTAGAGCCTATTGTGGAGCTCACGGATGAGGACACTGATGGCAGAGAAAGGCCTCACCTGGGTAACCAGGTAGTGCCACACCCACATAGGTCTGGGCGTACGATGGACGAGCGTCGTCGTGCGGAGAACACTCAAAACCAAGACGAGGAAGGAAGGGATCTTTCAGCCTTGAAAATGAGGCTTGGCATAAGGTTGGAGGACGACGATTTGAGGATGTTGCTGGTAGAATGGCAAAAGGAAGGAAACGCCGGAGAAGCGAGGCCCTGTGACACGACACGTGTGCCCCCCGTATTTCAAAGGGCTGACGGGCGCGGCACCGCGAGCACGAGCGCGCCCCTCCGCGAGGAAGGCCCGGGAATTACTACCGGGGATGTCAGAGGAATGGACGAGGAAGAATGGGATATCAATACGGAAGAGCCCCTTACAATGGTAGGAGAGTTGGAGCACACTCCGCTGGGGAAGCCCCCGTCGTTATTCCCGTAGCTTCCCACAGCGTTACTGGTAATAGGTCTGGGGTGCGTCCTCATGAACAGGACGGCGGGCGAATTCAAGTAATAATGCAGAACAATGACGAAATTCCGCGACGCGGTCAAGATGAACCTCGCGTACGGGAAAATATTCAGAACCAAAATGGTAACATGCCACCGCCGCAGCCTCAGGGCGAGGGGCGGCGAGATCCTCCGCCACACCCAGGGGGTAATCAAGGGGAATTTCAGCAAGTCGCAGAGCAACCCCAACAGCCTAATGTTCAAACCATTCCTGGGGTAGGGGCGTTTAATGTGAACGATCTCAAGAGGTTGCTCAACCATCTTGAGGGAGGAAGAGTAACGGCGATTGCGCAAGCTCCTTCTCCTTTTGCTGCTGTTGTGAGGGAGGCGCAATTGCCCGCAGGATACAGGAACACAACCAATGACTTGCGTTTCCATGGGAACTCTGATCCTGTGGAGTTCTTGGGGCGTTTTAAAATTGAAATGGACGTATATCAAGTACCTGATTTGGCTCGATGCCGTCTATTGGCAGCCACTTTCAGAGAAGGCGCTCAGCAGTGGTTCCAAAAACTTGGTCCAGGTGTAATTACATCCTGGGACCAGATGAAAACTTTATTTTTGACACAATTCCAAGCCGCGGTGAAGTACACACCACCTGTTACCACGCTGGCTAATGTGAAACAAAAAGAAGGGGAAAGTTTGACTTCGTATTTCAAGAGGTTTAATGCAGAATCCACTTTGGTGAGAGGTGCAACTGATGAGATGCTGAAAATACTGCTTATAGCTGGGTTGCATGTGGGGACGGATTTCTGGAAGCACCTGTAAGGGAAGGATCCAGTGTCACTAGCTGATGTGCTTGCGCAGGCGGAGTCGTTCAAAGCAATCGAGCAGTCACTTGCAGAAACAAAAAAGAATGACAATACCCATAACTCTAAGGGGCGATCCAAGAGAAGGGACAAATCCTTGAGCCCAGATTATCGGCGAAATGCCAGAAGCCCTAACAGGGTGAACACTGTAAGCTCGCGGAGAGAGTGGAGCCCACCGTCGAATTACGAGAGAAGGGTAAGCAATTATACACCACTGGCGGCGTCCATTGATCATATCTTCGAGGTAAATAAGGATAGAGGGATCTTCAAGAAGCCCGACCGTCTAACTTCATGGCAGAGCAGAGACAAAAAGAAGTATTGTGACTACCATGAGTCTACTGGCCATGACACCCATGATTGTCGTCACCTGCGGGATGAGATTGAGGATTTGATCAAGGCCGGATACCTAGGAGAATGGATTGACAAGGTGAAGCGACGCAGGGGACTTGATGACAAGGGTAAGGATGAAAGACAGCCCTCGCGGGCGGAGGATGTTGAAAAAACAGCAGAGGTCAAGTTTCATAGGGCTGGCAGTATCAGGGCAATTTTTGGAGGACACCCTTTTATTGGTGATAGTAATCGAGCACTGGAGAAAAACGCGAGAGAAGCGCGACATCCACCGCTTACCAACATCCACAGCTTGGAAGATAGACCCCCGAAGGTCTTTAAGGGAGAGTCCGCTGATATTACGTTCAAGGAAAAAGAATCTAGGTGGGTGCATCATCCTCACAACGATGCGTTGGTGATTACCATGCTTATTGGGGCAATGAACGTACATCGAGTCTTCTTGGATAATGGGAGTTCTACAAACATCTTATACTACAGCACCTACAAAAAGCTGGGTTTCCCAGATAGTGACATGTATTTCGAAGATGCGCACGTCTGTGGCTTTACTGGGGAAGCAGTGAGAGTTATGGGTTCTGTCAGGCTTCCCGTCATGCTCGGGGAAGGAGCTTTGTCGGTTACCCAAATGATAGATTTCAAGGTGCTAGATCAGGATTCCGCGCACAATATGCTGGTCGGCAGACCTTGGTTGCGAGCGTTTAGGGTGATAACCTCGATACACCACTTGATGATAAAGTTCCCAACGCCAAACGGAGTTGGCAGTCTGAGAGGGTCACAGTATGAGTCACGCGACTGCTATCACAAGGCTGTCAAGGAATTTCGTAGAAGAAGGTATGAAGGGAAAGGTCTCCCATTTGAAGATGTAGAAGATATTCATACAAGACCAAGTGGAGAGGTCCATGCCCACTATTTCATTGAAAGCCCCGGAAAGGAAGAAGCCAATGTCTCTGGGAACTCTTTTTTGACGCGGGACGTGTTTCGAGGATCCGTAGCATGGAGGAAGTGGTGGTGAACCATACCGAGGCGATCGTACAGAAAGAAGTTAACGGGGAAAAGTTGGAAGGAAGAAGTGAGATTTTGCAAGGTCTCGGGAATAACTTCAAGGTGGATGCTCCTCAAAAGAAGGACGCGCCCTTGAATGAAATTGAGGTTGATGCTCCTCCAAACGAGGACACGCCCTCAGATGCAAAAGTGGAAGTCGAAGACCCCCGAGACTTTGATTTCGATTTGGATCCCAGGATCCCTATGCCCGCCGAAAAGACGGGACCGGCCGAAGACACAATATCTATTCCAGTTGATAAAAATGATCCGAGCAGGATTTTGAAAGTGGGATCCCAGTTGGATGATGAGATGAGAGGAAGTCTTGCCCGCTTTCTAGTTGCAAATCTTGATGTCTTCGCATGGAGTCATTCAGATATGATAGGAATCGACCCAGAAGTAATGTGTCACCATTTGAATATCCTCCCGAATTACAAGGGCATACATCAGAAATGCCGCCCAGTAAGTGGGGAAAGGGCGATAACATTAAAAGAAGAAGTAGACCGGTTGTTGGAGGTGGGGTTGATCAAAGAGTCTTTCTACCCCAAATGGCTTGTAAATCCGGTACTGGTGAAGAAACCGAATGGGAAGTGGAGGACATGTATGGATTTCACAGATTTAAATAAGGCCTGTCCAAAGGACAGCTTCCCGCTGCCAAGAATCGATCAGTTGGTTGACGCAACGGCGGGGCATGCGTTGCTGAGTTTTATGGATGCATACTCTGGTTACAATCAAATTCTGATGTATGGCCCCGATCAAGAACATACATCCTTCATTACTGACAGGGGGTTATACTGTTACATAGAAATGCCGTTTGGATTGATTAATGCTGGCGCGACCTACCAGCGGTTAGTAAACATGATGTTCAAGGATCAAATCGGGAGAACTATGGAAGTGTATGTGGATGATATGTTGGTAAAGTCCGAGGTGGCGAGTGACCACATCAAGCACCTGATGGAGATGTTTAACATTCTAAGGAGGTTTCATATGAAATTAAATCCGCAGAAATGTGTGTTCGGCATGGAGTCAGGAAAGTTTCTCGGGTTCATTATCAACCACAGGGGAATTGAGGCCAAGCCCACAAAGATCAAGGCATTGATGGATATGAAGTCACCCACCAATGTGAAACAAGTGCAGAGTTTGACTGGGAGAATCACCGCGTTAAATCAATTTGTTTCCAAGTCGTTCGATAGATGCAAGGAATTTTTCAAGGCGATTAAATTAGCTGGAAAAGACTTTGTATGGACGTCAGAATGTGAAGAGGCTTTTAAAAGAATCAAGGAGCAACTGGGAAACCCTCCCATGTTGTCAAAGCCGGTGGATGGGGAATCTCTAATAATGTACCTCGCAGTGTCTGAATATTCGATAAGTGCAGTTCTGGTAAGAGAAGCGATCACCAGTGTACTACGTGAGCAAGCAGTTACACGAAGCTGAAACTCGCTACACAAGCGTGGAGAAACTGGTCTACGCCCTGATTCTTGCATCAAGAAAATTGCGGCCGTATTTTCAGGCCCATAGAATTAAAGTTCGTACAGCGTACCCGCTGTGACACGTCTTGCATAAACCAGAGTCATCAGGCAGAATGCTGAAATGGGCTGTGGAGTTGGGACAGTTTGATTTGGAATATGCGCCCCGAACAGCGATAAAAGGGCAAGCCTTAGCCGACTTCTTGTTGGAATTTGATTCTGAAATTGATGATAAAGCTTTGGTAATATTACATCCACCTCATGCCGAGGAGTCTTTGGAGGAGCTTTCACATCCTTGGTGGATCTTGCATGTGGATGGGGCGGTTAACAATGGAGGAGCAAGTGCGGGTATAGTACTTGTGTCTCCAGAAGGCCACCATCTGATGAGCGCAATTCATTTCAAGTTTTATGCAACCAATAATGATGCGGAGTATGAAGCGCTGATTAATGGCCTGAAAATCGCTTTGGAAATGGGGGTGCGAAATTTAATTGCAAGAAGTGACTCAGAGTTGCTAGTGAATCAGGTTAACGGGGGATTTTAAGCGTGAGGCCCGCGAACAGAATTATACTTGAGATGTACACAACGCCTGATTGGAATGTTCAAAGAAGTTAGATTTGAATGTGTTCCGCGGGAGAAGAACAGTAATGCGGATGCTCTGGCAAAAATGGGGTCGCAACAAGAGGCTGTGTTGTTAGGATCCATCCCCCTTGAAATCCAGGAGGTTCCTAGTATCCCAGAGATGGAAACTATGCAAGTGGATGAGGCTCCCAAGGAAACATGGATGACGCCCATTCTAGCTTACATTCGCAAGGGAATACTCCCCGAGGATAAGTTTAAGGCTCACCGACTCCGCTATCAGGCTGCAAGATATGTGATATACGACGAAGTCCTATAGAAGAGAGGGTTCAACCAACCTCTGCTTAGGTGTGTTGAAGAAGAAGAAGGAAATTACATCCTAAGAGAAGTACATAAAATCTGTGGCAATCACTCGGGGGGTAGCTCATTGGCAATGAAAGTTTTGCGCTAGGGATATTATTGGCCCACAATGAAAGAAGATGCTACGAATTTTGTCAAGGCATGTGATCGCTGCCAGCGCTTTGCAAACTACTCGTCTATGTCGGCGACACTCTTGACACCTATGGCAAGCCCGTGGCCGTTCGCCATGTGGGGAATTGATCTTATCGGAGAATTGCCGAAAGCTAAAGGAGACGTCAAGTATGCAGTGGTTGCGGTCGATTACTTTACTAAATGGGTGGAAGCTATGCCACTGGCTACTATCACCGCAAAGAAAATCAGAGATTTTGTTTTCAACTCCATCGTATGTAGGTTTGGAATCCCTTACAAGCTTGTCTCCGACAATGGAAAGCAGTTTGATAGCAAGGAGTTGCGACAACTATGTGAGGAGTTGAAAATCAAGAAGGAGTTTGCAGCGGTCTATCATCCTCAAAGCAATGGACAGACAGAAGCTGTTAACAAAATAATAAAGCATACCCTCAAAACCAAACTGGAGGAACGCAAAGGGAATTGGCCTGAAAAACTCCCGAAGGTGATGTGGTCATACAACACTACACCACGATCTACTACGGGAGAAACAGCGTTTATACTGACTTACGGCTACGAAGCTATGGTCCCTGTGGAAGTTGGATCGGGATCACTTCGCAGAGATTATTACAGGAAAGAAGATGCTGAGGTTAATCAAAGGCTTCATTTAGATCTCTTAGAGGAGACGAGGGAAAATTCTCAGCTAAGGCTAGCGGCGTATCAGCAACGCGCCGCAAGGTATTATAACAAGAAGGTAAAAGGACAATTGCTGAAGGTGGGAGATTTGGTACTTAGGAAAGTGATGCCCAATACAAAGAACCCCCAACATGGAGTGTTTGGAGCTAATTGGGAAGGACCATACAGAATAAAGTCCATCCTGTGGAAGGGGACTTATCACCTTAAAGATATGGAAGGGAAGCTGGTTCCGCGAGCTTGGAATGCGGAACATCTCCGAAAGTATTACCAGTAAGGCGCGGCTTTGGCCCCTTACGTATTTCTTTTATTATTTTGGGTTATGCCCGGATTATAGGCTAGAATTAAATAAATTCCTCCTAACCTAGGGGGTAGTGCGTGTACTACTTACCATGAAACTAGTTGAAGGGTCATTTTTTAGAAATAATTTCCCCAAAGAGTATAGTAGACGTGGGACTGGTGCACTTTTGACACCAGAGCGCATCATAAATAAAATTTTGAAACTTTCCAAAAGGATATTTGCTTGATTTGCTTGGTTTCATGACGCGTCCTGAACATAGGGCGCGCCCTAAGTAAGAGCTTTATATGAATGATAACTGAAGTAGTGGTTGTCAAAAGGAACAATGAAACTCAAGTAAAATGGAACTAGGAAGTGTACTATTTTCGAGGATGCGCCCAAGTTATCTTGGTTGATGCTCCTTTAGACTGAATGTTACTGTAATTTTTACAACATAATTGAATAAGAAAAAGTCCTCGCTAAGGACGCGTCCTGGCTTGAAGGATGATGTGTTTTTGGATCGAAGGTGAGGCGCGTCAAAACCATAAAACGGGCCCAATTGAGCCTTATGCCTTGATTAAATACGCAGGTATAACATTGTGCTATGCTCATATGTTTTTGTAAACAAAAATATTCATTAAATAAATAAAAGACGCGTCCAGTCAAGGAGGACGCGCCCAGGATGGTTATTTGCTTAACTGGTGATAGTCAAAATAGACGTGTCCTAAGACTAGGACGCGTCCATGTGAATGGCAAAATAGGATGCTAAGTAAAAATATGCATGGATAAGGCAAAGAGGATTTTATAAAAAGTGCAGGCAAATAAAGTTCAAACATAGATACTACAACTTGCAAGGCTTCAAGGGGCCCGCACCCTTAAAATAGTTCAAGTACATAAAAGATAAAGGACGCGTCCTAAGCAGGAGGCGCGTCCTGTGGCTTGTCTTGGTCTTCCGCAGGGGGAGGCTGATTCTGAAGTGGAGCAGGATCAGGGGATGCGTCCTCTTCCTCTAAGCCCAGAAAAATCCTTTTGTTCTTGATAGAGTCTGCGGCCCTGACCCTGAAATCATTTACCCATATCTGGGTATCTGCATCAAACTTTGAAAATGTATACTCTGGGTCATTGGCAATGAACCCAGAGCACCATTCTTCAAACCCATCCTGGAAGCCGTGTTGGTAAACTAGCTTCTTCTCCTCTGTCCATCCATGCAGCCTATCATCATTTAGGGTGTCAAGCTCCAGCTGCATAGTGGAATTCAGCGCAATGATACTGTCCATTTGCTTTTCTATTGAGGAGACGTTGCCTTCCTACACAGCTTTTTCTGTTTCTAGACGCGTCCTATCCCCCTCCAGACGTTTGATCTCAGCATCTTTTTCTTGGACAAGCAGGGTAATGTATCTCTCCAGAGATTTAACTTTGTCTTCGGCCTGGCTCTTTGCAGTGTCTGTAGCAGCAAGACGTGCCCTAAGCCTGGCGGCCATATTAGCACTCTGCCTGGCATGCAGGTGAAGTTCAGCTGCAGCCCTCACCATGGCCTCCTCTGTTTGCTGCTCTATTCTAAAAGTCCAACCTCTGACTTCATCCTCTGTGAAATCCCCAACAGTGGATGCGCCCAGGTATCTGAGAATGAAAGACTGGTCATCAGGAACTACCTTTTGACGCTTCGAGGGCACGTCCTCCACCTTCTCGGGAATGTCAAACACGGTAGTGTCGATTATCTTTGGTGGAGGAGAAGGAGTTGCAACAGGAGGTGGGGTTTTTGCCTTTGGATCAACCTTTGTAGGGGCAGTTTTTTGGCCCTTAGCTTTTTGGAGGCCCCAATTGTGAATCCTTTGGGAAGAGAGGCCATATCTGTGATATAAACATGAAAAGTGATTAGTTATGTACAAGAAGACGCGTCCTGAAAGTAAGAAGCATCCATACTATGATGCTACATGCATGAAAAGATGGCAATCAAAATAAGTAAGTGTGTAAAGATATAACAAGGAAAGTGAAAGACATGAGTAATGCATATGTGTGTCATTCAAAGAATGACGCGCCCTATACATATAGCGCGCCCTGCCTAGGGACATATTGGCTATGACAGATTATGGAAAAACATAAGCCGTGGGAATATAAAACAGGCAGGACGCGCCCTTAGCAGATGTATGTGCGTGAAATATTTTTGATTTTTATGAAGGTTGACATTTTACGAATGGAGGGCTAATGTTTGTAGCTGTGGACGCGTTCAAAAACTTATGACGCGTCCTCCCTCACTTAAACTTACCTTGTTCTAAGTTGAATTGCTTACTAATATCGATTTCGATCACCTCCGCGGCACTAAGGCCCCTGGTTTTTTCTGAGGTTGTAAGAACGGGTTTGCCGTTGTGAAACTCACGAAACTTGCAGATAGAGCCAACCCGGGAAGACAACACGCCCACCAGCTTAAGGTTGTCTTCTGTAATCATGTCCTTGAGGTTAAAATGCTTCTCTGCATATTGGAGAATCTTGTCTGCTCTCTTTTTCCTTTTCCATGATAGTTCCTTCTGGACTCTTTTGTCTAGAGATAAAGGATAGTAAGAATTTGTTAAAGGAAAAGGGAGGATGCGCCATATCACGAGGACGCGTCCAGTGTATGAAATCATGTTTTGTGAGTCACTTACTTGGTTCTAGGTTGAAACGAACACGGGATCTCTTGACGTCATAGATATAGAAGAAGGGTTCTTTCCAATCCCTTTCATGGCTGATCTTGCCCTCATTAAATCCCTTGTTGTTCAGCCACTTGTTGACAACGAAGAAGTGATAACCAGGAATTGATTTTCTTATGCTGAAAAAGAAGCTGAATTCCTTCATAGAGGGCGCGCCCAGTCTGAGGTTGTGGTATATCATGTACAAAGCCCAAGCCAGTTTGTATGAGTTTGGAGACAGTTGGATCGGAGCAACGTCATACCACTTCAGGATCTTCTTAATGTATGGGTGCAAGGGCGCGCCCACGCCTAGAGAAATCAATTTTGGTGTAAGCACCATTCTGGGGATCCTTTGGTTCCTGATGTTGAAGATGTGTGGTCTCATGGTCCGAAGAGGGCACACCCAGATGCCTTCTATGTCGTAGTATTTCATGTGCCATTGGATTTCCAGGTCAGTCGCAGTAGAATCAAGGGCTACGCATGCCAGCTTACCTTCTTTTTTCCTTCTAGCATTTTTCTCTGCTTCAGTAAGGGTACCGAGCCTCGCCCAGTTATAATCTACTTCTACATCTGAAGGTTCCCAATGCTCTAGGGGAGAATCAGACTTCTGAGGAGATACGGGGTATGTCTCAGGGTCAGGAACCCTTCTTTCGAACTCACTTACGCTGTGAGGGGACGCGTCCCCAGAATGAGCCGCGTCCTGAGAAGTTGACGCGTCCATATCTGAAATAGCTGTTCTTCGGGGCTTTTGGCTTGTGGTAGGAACAATTTCATCGTCCGTCCAATCTTCGATGGCGGCCCTAGTATGGAGAACTGGAGTTCTTTGCCTTTTAACTCCCTTCTTTTCCATTCTTGAGCTTATGGGAACATGGTCCATGGAATCGGAGCTGGAATCAGACATTATTGAGTTTTTTGATTTAAGGGAACCAAAGACGCGTGTTTCTGCTCTAAGGAAGGAATTCGTCCTGTGGATTTCGGGAAAATCGGGTTTAAAAGAGATCAGGTGTGGGGAATAGATTCCAATACGTTTGTTGAGAGCCTTAAATGGGTGAAATGGAGAGGAAGAAGATGCAACCTCCAACTGCAAAATAAGGAATAAGCATTTGAGGACGCGTCCAAAAAAAAAGATGGTGGATGAATGAACCATAAGGAAGATGCTAGTGATACTTGAGGACGCGTCCTAAGAACCTATCGTATGAAATTCACTATCAATACGCGTCCTAGTAAGGTGTTGCCCTTATAACGGCTTAAACATATGCCTTTAACAAAGGAAAATAAGACGCGCCTTGACGGGAAGACGCGTCCTATGTGGTTATGATGCGGAGGATTATTAATCGACTATTAGCAATTTGGGGGAAATATGATAAAATCCTAGAAACATGTAGTTGGGAGATCAGGGAAGCTAAACATGTTATATTTGCCTATACATACATATATACATACAAACGAACATGAAGAGCAGTTGATATGAACATGAGATATACAAACGGTTTCTTGCTCATTAAAACCAATGTATTTGGCCAAATAAAGAAATAAGAAGAGATTTGTGTACCTTTTGAGTTGAGGAGTGGATTGAGCTAAAGAAATCAGGAAATGGCCGGCTAAATCGTTGGGGTTTCGAGCTCAAAGTTTAGAGGCGACGGTGATGGTGATTTTCTGAGAAGGTGAATGATGAAAATGACGGTTACGCCTCTGGGTATTTATAGGGAAAGATATAGCTGACGTGGAGGACATCTGTATGTTGCGAGTACAGAGTAAAGGCAAGACGCGTCCTCTGCTTTTGACGCATCCTGTGAACCAAATTTCATTGCTTGGATTGTAGGATAAAAATTCCAATTTTGTTTTTAACTGCAAGTGGAATTTGGGGGGTAGTTGTTATATCCAAAATTTGGCATTGAGTTGATTCGGGTCAAATGCGGATTACATACGGTCAAACCCGATGCTGCGTTGTGGAAGGATAGGACGCGTCCTGACACATAGGATGCGCGTATATTTAAGTTGGTGCCTTATATTTTGGTAATAGCAAGCTTGGATATGGATGCGCCCACTTTTGGTTGACGCGTCAACATTAGGAAAATTACCTGGTAAATGTGATCTTGTGGCAATGAAAGAGGTAGGACGCGCTTGTCTCCACTGGGACGCGTCCTGTGGTTTTGCATGCTATAAAGAACAATTGATGAGGAAACAGGGTTGGATTTATGAAGGTGAGGACGCGCCCAAAGGGTTAGGACGCGTCCTGTTTTTTGGTCTATATACTTTTGATGAGTTTAGGGCAGAGCTTGCATGGGGAAGAGCAATGGAAGTTATTTTTACTAATGTATTTGTTGCAGGTACTCTTTGAAGAATTCCCTCCTTGAGACGGTCAAGGAGGGGGATGTCCGTGAAAAGCTTGAAGGCCTCCAGTAGTATGCCTGATGATTGAAGGCCTCCTTCTGTATTCAACGGGTGTCCTCGTTGGGGATGCGGGGTTAATTTTGGTGTGTGCTTTGGGAGCTCTGTTCTTGTATTCAACGGGTGTCCTCGTTGGAGAACTTTGGAGTCATCCTGCACTTTGCACTCAAGAGCTTGGGATCACCTGTCCTGCTATCTGGTGGGTTATCCTCATTCGGGGGACAGGGACACGTCTGGCACTTGGGGTGAAACGTGGCTATACCTGCGTTCGTAAATCAAGGGAGATAGCTGTAGCGGAGTGTTATCCTTGCGCAGGGAGATGCACTATCCGTGAAGTCTTACGATTACGGACGAGCCTTGGGCCTTCGCGGTTGGGCCTCATAATTGGACATTCCTAAAGCTAGCGGAAGACGGACTTTGGATGGGCTTTTATTGGACCTAGGGATGAGAAGTCTAAGTCCATTAGACTTCCTGTTCTATGAGAACTACGTCAGGCTTGATCCCTATATAAAGGGTACGTAGGCACATTGAGAGGGTAAGAAGTTGAGAGCTGATAAGAGAGCCACCACTTACTCTGATCAATCTCAGCCTAAAACAACCACAATCAACCACACACCGCTTAAGTTTCCGGCAAAGAACCACCGTCACAGATCTTAGTTCCGGCGGGAAACCTCAATCTTTGTTGTTACCAGATTCCTCCGTCAACACAGAGCATACAGTTTTTAGAATATAGTAGAAACTTTCTTAAATGTTGGTTCATTCAGCTTCCTCCATAGCTACTCGAGATTCAGTTCTCTTGGTAAGTCTAAATATATATAAATATATATGCACTACACTTAACAAAAAAGAAGTGTTATATACTATTATATGTAAACATAGTTTGCCCTCTTAATTTGCAGAGCGGGGGACTAAACTGGAAAGCACTACACTTAACAAAAAAGAAGTGTTATATACTATTATATGTAAACATAGTTTGCCCTCTTAATTTGCAGAGCGGGGGACTAAACTGGAAAGTGTTGTTGGGAAGGAGAAATTGAATGGTCGCCAATCAATCAGGCGCTAATTCAAATTTGACAGGACCTACTAAAACTATTCAGTCCATTCTTACCAAGTTCACTTCTGTTGGCCTCAACCTCACTGATCTCGTTTCCTTATCAGGTATGCTCATTTTCTAACTCTGTGACTTGTGGACTTGCAACACTTCTTAACTCCGCATAAGTATGGTATTTACTAGGTTATGTTTACTAGTTGGAGATTTATAATTGATTTAATTCATATCCCAAAACTTTTACTATAATTAGTATGGGAGCATCACTATTTGCAGTGTTTGACTCCTCTTGTGCTAATAATATATGCCTAGTGTGAAATTCTTCTAATCATTACTTACACTTTCTTGCTTTTCAGGGGAATGTGATTGTGAATTTTGATGGTATTCATATTGGTTCTTAAGGAACAGTGCCTTTTAGATCTACTAAACGCATTGCATTCCTCTACCTGATTAGTCAGAAGTAAATTCTTAAATCTTTTATTGAAAATTTATTATATTCATTTCTCTAATTATGACACATTTAGTTTATTTGTCTTTTGGTTGAAGGTCCAAGGGTCGGAAGACTCCAGAATTAAACCTTTATCTTACTTGGTGAATACTGACATATGTCATACATGAAATATTACCATATGAGACATTTAATTATTTGTCATGCCCTTTTTTGATCACATCTAATACTTGTTTTGCATTTAGTTACTTCTACCAGGCTGTTTATATATCTGTAATTTTTGATGTCAAAATGGACCAAGAGCCTTTCCTGTCTATCCAAGTTTTTAAGTCATCCGTCAAGCACAAACATGATTTTTAAACTGTGATATTAATATTTATCCGTGTCCAGATTTTCAGGTGATTTGGAAGAGCTCGGTATTATCAGAGAAGGATCTCTAATGAAATTTCAAGTAGTTCTAAATCCACGTGTACATTTGGTACATATAAGTAGTTTAATTCTGATAATATTACACTTCTTGATAATGATATAACAGTTTAATTCTGACAATGTTACACTTCTTGATAATTTGACTCAGTTTTTTTCTCCTTTTTTTAATTTCTGTTTGGTATGAACAACCTAGGTCCCATATCATATTGAAGGAGGTCAGCCTTCTTATCTAATAGGGGTTTCGCTCGTTATAGGACTTGACCAAACATCTCACGACACGAGCTGACGACAGCCATGCAGCACCTGTATGAAAGTAAGTACCATCCCATTAAGGACAGGTTTTGTTGTTCATATGTCAAGGGCTGGTAAGGTTTTGCGCGTTGTATCGAATTAAACCACATGCTCCACCGCTTGTGCAGGCCCCCGTCAATTCCTTTGAGTTTCAGTCTTGCGACCGTACTTCCCAGGCGGAGTGTTTCACGCGTTAGCTGGGCCCCTGATCCGCGTAGACCAAGGGCGAACACTCATCATTTACGGCATGGACTACCAGGGTATCTAATCCCGTTCGCTCCCCATGCTTTCGTACCCCAGCGTCGGTAGGGACCCAGAGAGCTGCCTTGTGAGGGTTTTAAAACTGCCGGTGTCGTTAAAGCGCAGTAACGAGAAGTTTTTAGATAACAAGATATCCGATACGTAAGATTTCAAGTAAGCACAATTAGCCGTAGAATATATAGTAAACAAGAATACCCAAGATAACTACCGCCATATAACCCGAGTCTGTAACAACTGCGGTAACCCTATTATAGTAAACAAGAATCCGAAAGAGAGGTTTCGAGTCCGTATAGCCCTAGAGCCCTAAAAAAGGAAAATAAAAAAAAAGGAAAATAAAAAAATTGTATAATTTCCCCATTCTAGTTTGTTGCTTGTAACCGACCAGTTTTTTCATCAAAAAGAGTATTACTAAATTATTTATAAAAGTAAATTGCTTATTTGCTTAACACATCGCTGGATTAGATAAAAAAGGAACTTAATGCTCTATTGAATTTTGATTCAAAGGAAAGAAAGCGTGGTTTTTAATAAACAGTCGCTACCCCCTGGTATGTGCCGCTTTCCTAATCAAAAGATAGGAGAGCACCCCTTCTCCCGAAGTTACGGGGTCGGACACACTTGCGCGAATTCTGGTAACGGCTACAAGGGATAAATCGAAAGGAAACTGTACCCGACCATGTTGCTTGTCATTGTACACTGACAAGCAACAAGTAAAGTAAGAAAGAGTAGTACATCGTATTCGATGAAAGAAAGATAACAAGTCGTCTTTGCCCAAAGTGTGTGTGAACTTCATATGCCAATGTTGGTGACTGGAGATAACTCTCTTCAATTATTCCTGGGATGGGAGGGAGTAGGTCTTGCTTCATATTTGTTAATTCATTTCTGATACACCTAGGACATGGATTCTATATGAACCAATGGATCGTGACAAGTTGTTACTACTAGCAATGACTTCCTCTTTCATTACTTCATTCTTTCCATATCCCTCTCCTTTGTTCTCAGTTACTCATCAAATGGCACTCAGTTCATATCTTTAAGTTCGATCATTGAACAAGGACTCCAACCGCCCCACGAACTGGTTATTCCTAAACGAGTCATGAAGAGGACCGAGCAAATCAAAAATTTCACTTCGAATTTCGGACCTCAACATCCTGCTGCTCATGGTGTTTCACGATTAGTATTGGAAATGAACGGAGAAGTGGGATTTTGCCCTTAGTGGTAGAACCTGGTGAACCGGGCGTAGTACTTCCCGACCTTCTGTGAATTTTGCTTCTCTTATGTAATTGTAATAAGAGAATATTTCGAAAAGTCTTCTTTATCTATGATGATTCTGATTCGACTAGGCTCAACTAGGTGACTCCTGTATGCGGCGAGACTGGATGCTCTTATCATGTTATT
The DNA here is from genome assembly GCF_009905375.1 of Apium graveolens. Taxonomy (NCBI): domain Eukaryota; kingdom Viridiplantae; phylum Streptophyta; class Magnoliopsida; order Apiales; family Apiaceae; genus Apium; species Apium graveolens. The sequence continues at coordinate 49,273 of NW_027418658.1, forward strand.
GCTGAAAAGAAAAACCGAATTCCTCTATTTGATGTCGATTTATCGGATTGTCTGGGAAGTTGCCCTTTTGGGCAAGAAATTAACCAGGATTAATTATCGTGATGAGTTACACTCCTGTATAGTAGCTACGTTGAAGGATGAAATCTATCAGAACTTATTAGGTCCGTACCTCGATACGAAGGATATCAACGTTCCCGATAGTTTGTTACCCATGGATATATTAGATATGATGTCGTTGTTAGCTGACTTATACAATATAAAGGACTTAACAGATGTTTACAATAGCTTGGCTTCTTTGTCGTATGATAGTCCGTACTATAAAGTAGTTCATGATACTCTAGAGCGCTTAAACCAGATGAGGAGGGTGCAGTGATTGATACGAACGATATAGGTCGGAAAGCAGCAACCTAACTATAGGTTTTCTTCCAGAGATCACTATGATCATTGCCACAACGAACGGATTGGTTCTTCTTGCTAACGTCGTAGATTTACCGTACTTGGTTGCTAAGAAAATAGCCAAGATAAAAGAGTCCTCACTAACCGCGAACCGGAGACCATCTTCGGGAGACAAGGTCAAGGTAAGGATGGACTAATGCGCTTTCCCGACAAAGAAGTTGTCCTCTCTTCTCTGGAGGCGGACTGTACAGCAACTAGGACTTTGCTTGTATCGCTAAATAATAGCCTTTATACCCAGTTAACAACCCTGTAGTATCACAAGACCTTCTTCT
>NW_027418658.1:55000-136412 GCF_009905375.1 Apium graveolens
TTCTTCTGAGGTTCTGAAAGACGTCTAATGAGCGAACAACTAGTCTTTACAACCTTGTACTATTATTAGTTCGCTAAAACAACTATTCGCTAAGCTACTACTACTATTCTTTCATTACAGCTAGCCTAGTAAACTACTATTCTTTACAGCGCCTAGTATCCGAAGCAAGCTATCAAGCTAGTCAGCTAGTCGAATCCGGTCGATAACAGGATTCTTGCAAAGAGAAAGCGCTGGCCGATTTGCTCTTTCTTCCTCTACCGACATAGAAAAGAAAACTAGGATCTGAAGTCAAGTCTCCTCCAGTGCTTGGTTCATCAACTAGTTCTATTCAAAGCAAGACATCCGAACCATCTCAGGAATCCCTTATTCCTTCTTTCTTCATCCTCTCCATCGGCAACAGCATCAGCAACAACGGGGTACAAAACTGCACCTACGATGGGGACATTAACAAGAGACTTGAAACAGGGTTACAGCACCGGATTGGCAATGAGAAGGAATTCGCTCTAGCTTGCAGGACTTATGCTCCTACCCATGCTAATCCTTACAGCAAAAAGACTATTATGCGGTATCCGAATCAGCTGCTATAGAGGCTTTCAGGTTTGCTTCTGCATCTTCAGCTCAGGGAAGCAACAGCTCATTTCAGTGTCGGGGATTTATTCTGCAAACCTTCCTACTTAACGGGGAACTTCACCTGAAACCTTTACCTTCATAGCTTTCCCCTTCTTCTAACCATTGGCTCACACCAACAACCGGCACATGCTCTACACCAACAGACAGACTTGCTTGACGGCCATCCTTCGTTTGTTTTTACACGGCCGTCGAGAAACCGCCCCTTTTACAGCTAGGTTCTGAAAGAACTATGGTATGGCCGGGAAACTGCTTAGCCACGTTATAACACTAGAAAATATAACTACATCTTTTCAGAGGGATACGGGACAGAGCAACTCGAAGTGAAGTAAACTGGTGTAACTAGAACACTGAAGCTTTCAAGCCCTAAGAAAGAGTCCCATTCAAGTTCCTGCTCCTAGAGAAGGTAGTACTCGATTGCCTTTCCTTCTTCTTCCCACTAAACGAATCCCCGCGCTCGAGATGCGAAGAATAGCGTAAATAAAGACTCTCTTGGTCCTTTCGAAGCTGCTGGTGGTAAAAGAAAGAAGACAGAACAGCTATTTCATCAGCTCTGGGACTTGAAGGCAGAGTCGCCCAGGAGGTGAGAAGAGTTGAGAACAAAGCTAAATAGGGTTCTTTTCACCTTTCCCTCACGGTACTTGTACGCTATCGGTCATTGTTTGTTCGAAAGAAAGATGCCTCAACTGGATAAATTTACTTATTTCACACAATTCTTCTTGTCTTTCGTGTCTTTCGGTTGGGTTGATTAGCTAAAATTCGTGTACTTTCCCACCAATAGTTATATACCAGACTCTCGATTTAAACTACTGTGGTGATCCTAGGGAGCGCTTGTTTTGAATCTACTAGGTTTTGGTTAAACGGGCAATTTAGCTACTTCGGGACAAGGGGCAACTACTCTCCTAGCTGGCTGGTGGAGTTTCCTATCTTTTTTTTTCGTATAGCTAGCTTTACTACTGTAGAATGGAAGTAGATGATCGCCCTCGAGACTCGGCTCAGTTAGGGAAGGCCAGGCCGGCCGATGGGTCTTGTTTCGCGAACATGAATCTTTGACCGGAGCCGTGCCGAGCAAAGCATGTGTGCCGAGATAGCTATTCTTCCTGTCTTATATTAGTTATTAAAAGGAATCTTTGATATTCGAGGTTCTTTGAACGTCTTCTTTTACAAAGATGACCAGACTTCTGGCTGCCATTAATTAGCTGCAAGGGATGAGAGAGGCCTTTTTCCGGGTAAGGGATGAATGAGGCCTTACGAGGGATCTTTCCCACTTAATAGATTAGATTCATTCGCCTTTTCTCTTTCTACGTCCCCGAGACCAGGACTATTCTGATCAAAGCTATAGGCATCTTGCCTCTTTCTTTAGGCGAGCTTATTCACCAAAGAAACTGGTCTTCTTTGTTCTGGTGGTCGACAATCAGCTCTTATGCGCAAACAGCTCTTTTTTGACTTACTTATAGCCCTACAGAAAGTGTTGTAGTTAGCTAGTAAATTTGCTGTGTTTGTACAGGTTACGCGGCGGATCTTATAAGGTCTACTCACGTCAAGGTCTTCCGGCATCTAAATGTTGGAAGCGCCATTATCTCTTAATGTTTTCGCACGAATCTCTCTGTCTTGCTATTAGCCCTAGGCTTTAAAGTAGCAGTACCAGCGATCTTGTTCCAATAATGAAGAAGGTTTCGATCTGGCACATCTATCTTTATAATTCCCCAGGACTGAGTTCCACTTTCGATTGCTAACGATCAATTGACAAACGTGTGCAACAAGCTCCAGAAATGCAACCTTGGAGTGATAAGGTTGATGAACAACCGAATTGGTTGAGGAAAAGGAAACCCGCACTCCCGCCCCCAAAGCGGGCGGTATTCTCACGTGGTCAGTTGATCGAGATTTGGGTGGAATATTCCATACAAGAGTGAAGGAAAACCGGTACATTGCTTCGGTTGCTGCTATGGGACCGATCGTACTTTCACTGATGCATCGCCGGGCAGCTAAGTTGGTATGGAAGGATGGATTGTTAGTGTAGACGATTTGGAAGATATAATCGGAGGACATGTATGGTTAGGTTCCACATCATTATTAATCCTAGCCGGGTTAGAGCCATACATAGGTAATAGCATGTCCCAATGCTATCTCCCTCGAAGTTATTGTTCAATATGATCTTATTTTTGGGGGGAGGATCCACTAAATGGACCAACGTAGCACTGTCGGGTGCACTTTGTGAAGCTTAGATAAAGCGGGATTGCGGAGCTGTGAAGCGGCAAAGCCGACTATAGATACACCCCACTTGCGCTTTTAGCTTAGGTTTCTTAGTTTGGAGCCGGGCCTTCTTTTCGCACTATTGCACTCGTGCAGTTGGACTGACTAGTGACTTTGAACCTTGAGACCGAGCCCTTACTCTCACCTTTCGGTTCATTGCAAGGTGGCTACTTCTAGCTTCTATAGTGGCCCTTCTACTTTGATGGAGTTTTAGTTTGTATTGGTACTGAATGGACACATATCAAACAAAGGCGAGCAGTATAAGCCCTCCTCCGTCTTTTCTGATAAGAAAGCGCTCTTAGTTCAGTTCGGTAGAACGCGGGTCTCCAAAACCCGATGTCGTAGGTTCAAATCCTACAGAGCGTGATTTCGTCCTTATTTTTATTAGATAAAATTAGACTGAAAGAGCTTCACTAACTTGAACCGCAACCTGAATTTGACCTCCTTTGTATTAAAGAAAGTAGGAGGTCAATCAAAAAAAACGATAGTAATTAATCAAAGGTCCGATTGATCACCACGCCTATATTGTAAATATGCAGTTACGAATAATCCAGCCAAAGTAACAGGAATTAAACCTAACACGATTCCAAATAGAAAAACTTCAATCATTGCAATTTATTTGAAAGGAGAAAAAGGAGGTAATATCTCTACCTAAATATTAATCTGAATTACCATGAATCTCAATGACCAATAATTTGCAATTTATACGGAACACGAGGACTTCATTTCGCTGCCAGCCCCAGTCAGCAAGCTGAAAAAGTCCTTTCTCCTTTCTCTAATAACGAATAAGGTCCAAATAGAAGTTGCATGTGTTAAGCATGGCGACAGAAACAAATTTTCGTATCCTTGATCGGGCCTTTCCTCACTCCTGTTCGAGCTCAGATTGGCTCGTAGATTTGATGAATTCTTCTTTATTATGTCATTTGATATTGTCATCGCGAGGATAGCAAGTTCCATCCCGAAATAACCCAATCCCTTTTTGTTAAGACCCGCATAAAAATATGCCACTGACGTGAGTAAAGCCAAAGCAACAGTAGTATTTATATCATTCGTGGGTTTAGCGTGGACCAAGTGTATTTGTTGAAACCTGTTGTAGTTCCTCCTGTCTTTATGAGGAGAAAAAGAAGCTATGCCCTCTTTTAGTAACAGTATTTGCGCCAGAGAATGTTCGCCTTTTTATTTATTTTCCGAACGAAGTGGTTGGCCGACGAATGTGTGGAGCCTAATAGCTCACTCAAGTGTGGGTGGACTCGATTTCTTCCGGTTTGAAGCAATCCCTCTTTCTCATGCTTCACCATATGGATTACCTATCTTTCGGTTTCCTCCTGTAACTCCCTCCGGTCTCCTTTAGCTCTGGCGGGCGTGGTTCTGTAGTTCTTCTGGCCTTCCTTCATGTCGTAGCCTTAGCTTATCGACGGGTCTTGCATTATATACAACATTATTTTCTTTTACTCATGCCTTGGAAAAGAGCGTTCTTTGTTTGAGTTTGAAGTCGTTACCTTGCGGGAGCCACCTGGGCGAGACCTTCTCTTCTTTCATATTGAAATATGGTATATTGGATCCCCTGTGAAGTCGACTTCACTTGGCCGTGTCTGCTTCAACTTTACCCTAGACTCGTGTCGTGTAGTGTAGCAAGACTAACAAGTGGTCGAGTGGATTTATGAACGAGCAACTATTATAAGCAATACCTTTCTATTTTTGGATTCTTTCTCCACGGGCAAATAGAGTATACTACACTCTTAAAGGAGCTGCTCCGCTTTTCTGGTTGTTAGGGCAGTGAAATGGGCATCTCCGGGTCTCAATCGGCAACTCGGGGTCTCAGTTCAGGTGTGGACAGCTAGTCTTTCCTCTGCTACATCCGCTGATCAGGATAGAAGGTCACGTGAATTCCAACTCAATCTTTTACACCGGTGTATCGTACTCTCGGTTAAGCTCCGTCTCAGAACCTTGTGGGGTTAGGAGTAAAGCATCCCGAGGTATACGAACGATCTGGCTAGTGAATGCGGGGAGACAAGCGTTAGCCCAAAGCGTTAGCTTGTATCCGCGAATGAACGATTGCAAGTGATTATACCTATATACGGTTTAAGAACTTTTTATCCCACGACTCTCTGGGAATGCTGAATCAGAACAAAAACAAAAAAGACCTAATAAAGGAAGAAGGGCGTGTAGCTACATCATGAAAGTAGAGGTTACAATGAAACCAACCAGCAAAAAGCATTAACGCTGCAAAGATCAATGCACCAATCGCGGTACAATAGAGTTGCAATTCGAGTGCAATTTATATCATACTTGCTCGCGCAAGTTATTTCTTGCGCTCGCTCTAGCAGCAAGGATAGTTCTGCAAGGTAATTGCGCGGGCCTTACTAGCTTTGCCTGCTTGGTTGTACAGCTAATAAAGCTCGGACCTGTTCTAAAAAAGTCGAGGTATTTCGAATTGTTTGTTGACACGGACAAAGTCAGGGAAAACCTTGAAATTATTTCAATATTGAACCTTGGACATATAAGAGTTCCCTCAGATTGGGGCAAATCCTGAGACTGACTTTCTTTCGTCTGGAAAGCCCTCGGGCGATCTCACCAGAGAAAGAAGAGTTCTCAGCTCCCAGTCAACGGTCCAGGTCCAGGTCCTAAAACTACCGCCTTTGCTTTTGCAGCAGAATCTATGGCAATCTACCTTTCAGTTACTTTGTACGAGACGGCATCTTAGCAACCTGGATTATAAGAAGCTATCACTTGACTTTGTTGAAAGATACAAGGGCAAGTCAGGAAGACTCTGGCTTAGCCCATTCACTCCTAAACTATAGAAAGTTGGACATTCGATCACAGAATCCATTGACAGCTGCCCAATACGTGTTTATCAACCACCCGTGCACGCGGGGGCTCTCCATTTAGGTAGCTTCCCGGATCTCCCGCAATAAGCGCAAGTGGTTCCGCCGAACAAAGTTGTAGTTGGTTCGTTTTCGTATGATGATTGCTCGCGAACCTACCCTCACACCACTAGCCGGGATATTCATCCCAGAAAACGGGGGAACATTCGCAAATGATGATTTGATCTTCTCAGATATATCCTTTTGAGCTGTAAACTCAACACAATTAACGAATCTGAAGAGATAATCTTTGATGCACGTTGCATCTGAAGAAAGATGACTAAGATATTGAGTTGGAAGTTGGACAAAAGCCCAAAGCCCAAGGAAGAGAAAGGGGGCAGGGACACGAAGCGTCCAACGACTTGAACTTGAGGATCACAAAGAACTATATGGCTTATCTGGTGGATGCGCGTCTTGGGCTCTTTTACCTCTAACTAAAAATCTCATAAGAAAAGAAAAGACGGACGCTTCTGCTCATGCTTTGGGAGCCGTGTTATGGCAAGACGACCGAGTGGTCGCGTACCACAGTGAGATGTTCAATACAGCCCTCTTAAACTTTCCCCCCCTATTTGAGACTACTAAGGCAGGCGGTGGACTCTTTTGCTGGTTTCGTGTTTACACCTCTGTCAAAGCCACTAATAGATTAAGTTGATCAAATTATCAAGCTGACTAATAATATATGTATCGTGTATAATATATCTATTAGTTACATAACTCCTAATGCTTTTTTATTTATTCGCTTTTCTAAGAGTAATTTATACTTGGACAACAGATGACTCTTGCTACTGATGGGTCACTGAGGTTTATATTCACCTTAATTTAGGAAAGACATGTCATCACTTCCTATCCTTGATTTATAATGCTGCATCTGGAGGACCACCTAGAACGACGGAGCCCAAGTCTGAAAGCAGCTTCTTGGAGATGGTAGAGAACATTAACTTGTGATAAGAAAAACAAAGATGATATATACTAGCTGAAATATGCTTTGATAATATAGTAATCTTGAATCATGTTTTTAATTTTCTTGTTGTATACTAAAATTATTTGGATTGGTTTAGTAATAACAATTTATGTTTTGGTTATTTAAATAAAATAGCAATTGTTGGTTTTGTTTTTGGAATTTTTTGGAATATATATGATTAGATCAGCTAAATAATTAACATTAGTATATATATATATTTAACATCTGTTTTGAAGTAAACAAACATCAGCTATAAGCTGATGTTTATTAACGAGACATCGTCTAAAACCGATGTCTATGTACATATTAGACATCAGTGTTTTGAAGGAGCTGATGTATGTGGTAACATTTTACAAGGGTTCTGGACTGATGTAAAAAATAAAGAAAAAGATATCTATGGTCACATTTCACAACGGCTGTGAACCGTTGTGAAAAAAGAAACACCTTTCTCTACACCCACGAAGACATCAGTTTTTGATGAAATAGACATCAGTCCAGAACCGATGTCTAATGCCCTTTTTCTAGTAGTGTATATATGGCAAGTCTCGCAACCCGATCGTTCATGGTTTCAAATTTATTCTCATAAGGAAATCTTTATAGTTATCAATGCTTTTAAATTTTCGTACACAACTATTTTGCCTTAACCTATTGATTATTGTTATACTTCGTTCAATACTTTCTTCCTCAGTCATTGAACCTTATGATATCATGCTTACGATCTTAAACTTATGAAATATGTGATATTCCCATGATTAACCATTTTTACTTTTGAATCATTGATCTTTCATCCTTGATGACCCCACTAGTAAGAAGATAGTTCATTTCTGATAAGAATCTCGTAATTCTAATCCTTTGATTTATGATCGTAATTCTATTGTCTAGAATCTCTTGGAAATGGAATAATTGATATCCTTACTTAGAATCTTTGGAATGTCCCTTTGGCACAAGTTTTATAAATGAAAATTGCTTAAAAGAGATTTTCTAACAAATGAATGTTTTTCTTGAGATTAGTGGATTGGACTAAGACATAAGTATCTTTCACATTTATTACCTTAGGCTTAAAAGTTGCCTAGGGATCCCAATTAAAATTTGTTAGAACCCGGCGAGGTTCGGGATTACTTCGCGGCTGATCATTAGCTGTAATTTGTAGCGTCATAAAATGATTTTTGAGCAATGATTGGTTTTAAAAATGCTTTGACTTGAATAATGATGCCATCTACCCCAATTTTATATTATGGCTTGCTGTATTGTTAATTTATGTCTCATTATACCACTTGCTGAATATTTGGCTCACTTCTTGCTATTTATTCATGTTATCTCAGCTAGCAAGTATGGTTAGATTCAAGAAGACTGCTCGTAAGTCTACCAATGGAGATGCTGAGGCATATGTGAGAGCTCAGGTAGTATAGTCAGTGTTCATGTGAGGACTGTTAGCTTTGTAAATGATGTAATAGTTATTAGTGTTCGACTGTTCAATCACTAAACCTTTGCAATCTTGGATTATGTTGTAAACAGCTGTTTGCAATAATTATATTTATCGATTGTTATCCTTTAGTTATAATTTCGGGATGTGAAAAATATTTGGAAGAAGATCTTGTCTGATCATGCCTCATAATAAAGATAAATAGCTTGGTAAAGAATAATGTTGTAGATTGAAAAATATTCTAAGTCAAATATCAAGAAGTTACAGATCAAAGAATATTAAGAAGCCATATTGACAAGTCAATTTGGCCTATAGAGAAGTCAATTTACTTGTAGAGAATTTACTTTACTTGTAGAAAAGTAACTTCACTTATAAAGAAGTTTGTTTGTCCTATAGAGAAGTGAAGATATCGACAAGTCAGTTTGGTATGAAGAGAAGTGGAGATATCAACAAGTCATTTACAAATGTAGAGAAGTGGAGACATTGACAAGTCAAAACACATGTAGAGAAGTGGAGATATCGACCAGTCAAAAGACATGTAGAGAAGTGTTCGCACTAAAACACACGCAAAAGTACACGCAAGCGTACGTGATCACAAGTAGTATAAGATTTAAGTCGAGTTCATTCACACGATGACTGGTTTAGGTTAAGTTTAGATTATGAACTCATGCAACAATGTAGAATTATCGTTCACAGCTAAGACAAGTAACATATTTGAGTTGATTAACTACTTAAGAGATTAAACTTGTTAGTGTTTGTGCCCTAGAGACAACACTATGATGTTTTAGTTAAAGTCATTTGGATTATTAATATTTATGTTCTATCGATTATTCCCTTTATAATTTATTAATTCTTAATTTACTGTGATATTAATGTTAGATTAATAAATGTCCTTGGAATATGATATGCAATTATATATCTCTAAGTACGTGACTTAGAAATGAGATTACGAGAATAGTATCAATATTCCTAAAGTTCCCTAGTCGATTATTATTATTAAGGGACAATAATAATGCATTAAGACTAGTGTGTTTGTTGACTAATGATCACATCTCATTGATCATAGGTATAGTGATACTAAAATCAAAGACACAGGAAGATGTACATGTACATGGTGCTGGACAGACCCGATGTGAGATTCTACATGTCTTTTGTGTCATAAGTAATTCTCGCAGTGATAATGATGTAATGGTCCTTAGACCTGAAGTCATTATATTTCTATACGAGAATTAATATACATTGATTTCATTAAAAGTTATCCTTGGCCGGGTAATGATAAAAATGGACATTGGGTATATTATGAATCGTATGAGAAATATGAATGATCTAGATAGGATTTAACCCTCCTATTTTTGGAGTGATATTATTGGCCTCTTGTGTGAGCTAGACTACGAAATGCGTGGCCACGCTCAAATGTTGATTTGATATGATAGTCTACTCATTTATCAAGGAAACCTGGAATAAACATTGATGAGAATGACATATTACATGCCTCTAGTTTAATCTATAATATGTGGTTAAAGTGATTATATTACATTGTACATTATTCGCAAAAGGTTTAATCGATCACCGATTCAATTATTATTACTTGGGTAACAATGATGTATTACTAGATGCCGCTCATTGTTTATGATTTTAAATTAAATTTAAAATTCGTTGCCAACGTAATAATAACCTATAGGGTCACACACTAAGAATGCTTGAAGGATTATTTAATTTAAATTGGATTTAAATTATATTAAAGTAATTCGAATTATTTATAATATTAATTAAGTATGACTTAATTAATTAGATAAATATTAATATTCGAATTTACTAATATTAAATATGAAATTTATTTGTTAAATAATTAAGTAAGACTTAATTATAATACAAATAGGAATTTTGAATTAATAATAACTCCTAATTAGTTAAGAGTTATAATTCATTTTTCTACTCTCTATATAATATCTCTTTTGTGGCTGATTTTTGGTGAAGAAAGACTTTTACTAAAAAAACCATAGCCACCAAGGGAGAAGATGGAGAGAGCAAGAAGAAATGAGTTTGTGCTAGTACACATCCAATCCTTGAGTTCAAGCATTCGTGTGGATACCGATAAAGCGTAGATCGCGAGAGCGGGATGCGTGGTGAGTGAACAAGCTTTGGATCTCCATTAGTCAACCAATTTGTAAAGCTTCTTAAGGTAAACAATCTAATCTACGAATTAAATATATGTTTTTCGCATGGATCCTACGGTGGGTTTCGAAAATTCTAATTTTTTTACAATTTTAATTACTGTTTCCATTGCGTTTATGTGCTCGAAACCCAATAATGGTATCAGAGCTACTTGCGAAAAGTGTTTAATTCATTTATATATTTACTGGTTTTATGATGATAACATGTATATAATATTCCATGACTGTTATGTATGCGATTTTGTATATTTTACATGTTATGTTTATATATGCGTATGTATATATATGTTTTGAATATATGATATTCATGAGAGTTGTATAATCATATGATGATTATATAATCTGTATATATACTGATATATACATGTTTTGTATTTGTTCTTATTATAAGAATCGTATTTGATACAATTCTGAATCGGATGCAGCGGATTTGCTGAAACCAATGTCTGGTGTCTGATTTTGGCGAACGAATATGCTATTTCATATGGAATCGAGCGTCTGAACGTAATTGATAGCTAAAGCTATCATCGACGTCGTTTAGGCCCTATAATCTGTGATTTAATGTTATCAGATTTAATTTTGAATTTTTTGATTTTTTTATTATTTGGTTTTTATGATTAGATCATGATGGGTATGATATGTCAAGATCAGATTATGTGTTTTAACATGTTATTTTGTGTTAATTGAGCATGGTGGATTGTTATGGTTTATGACCTTAGGTTAATGGTTTTGATTTTTCAAATACGGCTTGCATGTCGTTTAATCTTGTAATTATTAAATCTCAAATGTAACTCGAGTTCTTCTTGTAAGTTCATTAGATTAGTTTTCATATTTCATTCCTGTAATGTACATGAAGACATGAAGATTTGAAGATCAAGGGTAATCCCACACAGAGGCCATCCAAGAAAGCAATACAAGAAAGAAGACATGTAATAGTTAGCCATTATTTATTTTCCACCTTAGATTGACCTAGATCTTTGTCATTAGCTTGATAAAGATCATATAGGATGAAGCCATAACCGACTACATTTATTTATTGCACTTTCCATATATATGCGCATATGATGAATGTATGTATAGAGTAGTTTATAAAGATGCATGCTTAATTATATTACGGATGTATGTATTAGATAGGACACCCATGCCATGCTTGCTAAACAAGATAAAATCTGTAACGATTTAAGATTTTAAAATGAACAAAAGATTATGAGATTCTCGTGTTTATGAAACACGGAACAAAATACAAATTTTCTTTGTTTCTAACATGGGGCGATTTTGTCAAAAGCGAGTTCATTGAACTTGTAAGGTTGTGGGTTTTAAGCGAGACCATTGTGACTCCCTCACTACCTGGAAATCAAACCATTGACGGATATTGATTTGAAGTATTTTATTCGAGGAAAAATTAGGAATCTCTTTGTGATGGGATCATGATCGTTTTAAAATTAACAAAACCCTAAAGTTAATATTAAGTTGGTCAGATGCCTTCCAATGAGTCCAATGCGTTAACCCTTACATCGACCAGGAGTGGGTTCGCCAAAGCGAAGTACTTCTATCTATCGTGGGAGATGTGTTGAAGTATATTGATACTTTTTGACTATTGGGTTTGACTTAACTAAGTTATCACAATAGGATTGTGAACTTAGAGGCATAAAGTTTGGTGAGATTTAATAGATAAATATGAATAAATGTTGTTCCACCAAGCTATCCAAGAGTTATATAGTTGATATAATTGACAAATGTTGTCTACCTAAATAATCATGTTTTAGGAGAAAAGCCAAAGCTGACCTAAAGCGTGGTGAAATATGGATCTAGGCTCACTAGAAAGGATATATAAGATATTTTTTCCGAATTAATAGTTAGGGCTATTGATTTGATAAAATAGTGGGAGATATATATTGTGAATATATATATATATGAATAATCACTTGAACATAATTTAATGCTCACCTGTAGACTAAGTCATTTTATGCACTTTAATATTGTAGAGATCAAATGACAAATAACATAAATAACTTCTTCTATGTAATAGTCCTTGAGAAGGACAAGCTGACATGAAATTATTTCCTCGATTGACATGGGAACTTGAGGATTGTCCTCGGGTTTAAGGATGTCACCCAAACCCCTCCCTTATTTCTTCTAGCTGAGAATGAAACATATGCAGAACAAAATACTTACCAAAAGCAAATTAATTATGCAACTGATGTTTCATGTCTCATGCTTGTAATTATGAGTGCTGAGCTTTAGAAGCAAAGAGAGCGTAATGATGCTTATGATATGATTGAGAAACTTTAAAAGATGTTTGAAAGATAGGCTCGTCAGAAAGATTTGACAATAATAAGGCACCATACTTTGCATTAATGGGAGAATGATATCCAGTTGGACCACATGTTCTAAAGATGATAGGTATATGTACCTTGATATTTTGGGTTTCAAGAATAGTCTAGAGACTCAGCTTGATTTGATCAAACAATATTTGAACAACTTATATTCTTAGTATATTAAGAACAAAAGGAATGAGATAGACAGAACACTCACTGAGTTGTTAAGCATGTTTAGAACTGGTGAAAATAACACGGTAAAGGCATGAATTATGTCCATATTGATGATGTACACATGGAATGCAAATGGGAAAGGAAATTGGATAGGCAAGGTGAAGATTTGATCTTATTCGGTGTCAAACCAAAGTTCAATCCCAAAGGGCTTTTGAAGCCTAATAGTGGTGTTGCTAAAGGAGATGATTGTCATTTCTGTGAAAATAACTGGATGAATGGAAGTTAAATTGTCGAGCTTATTTGGAAGATCTAAAGAAGAAGACTAGCAATGGTCAAGCTTCAGGTATAAGGTTAGAATTAGAGCAAAAGTTATTGCTCTAGTTGAAATACAATACCTTATGTTGCCCATAAGGAGAGATTGAGAACTTGATAAATTATTATTACTTGTCTGCCTTTAGCAGATATATAAAATCAATTTCTTGTCAGGACAAGAAAGGTTTTTATTTTAATTAAATAAACAATATTTGTTTATTCTATTTCAGTGATAAGACTTATAATGTTGCACAATTAGTTAACAATTTATATGTTCTAAGATGACTCAAATCAAACATTACCTCTACCATTGTCGTTAAGCCATATTAATGAGAAACGCATTTCTGATTTACATATAGACGAATACTTGGATAAGTTTGATTTTGAATCATTCGGAAGATGCGAACTTTGTCTCATTGGCAAAATGACTAAAGCTTCTTTTACCCGATCAGGTGAAAGGGCCACCGAACGATTATGACTTATACATAATGATGTATGTGGTCGAATGCGTATGATGGCAAGGGGTGGCTTATACTACTTCATAACATTTACTGATGATTTCAGTAGATATGGATATGTGGTTCTTATGAAGAACAAATCTGATTCTTTTGAAATGTTCAAAGAATATAAGGCCGAAGTAGAAAAGCAAACAAGGGAAAAGTATAAAAGTTTTACGATCAGATCGTGGAGGAGAATACTAAAACCTCAATTTCAAGAGTTTCTTGATGGAGTGTGATAGTGTATCATAACTTACTCCTTCTGGAACACCTCAATGGAATAGAGATTCGGAGAGGAGAAATTGTACCTTGTTGGACATAGTGCGATCGATGATGAGTCAAGAGGATCTTCCATTCATTTTCTGGGGTTATGCTCTATAAACGGCTGCATATATACTTAACCAAATTCCGACTAAAGCGGTTCAAAAGACTCCATATAAGATATGGACTGATAAATATCACAGCATGTCATTTATGAAAATTTGGGGACGTGAAGCGTTTGTAAAATGTTTAGCCTCTGATAAGCTTGGACCAAAATTAGATATATGCTATTTTGTGGGATATCCAAGTGAGACTAGGGTATAGTTTTATAATCCTTTCGAGAACAAAGTGTTTGTTGCTCGGGTCGCTGTATTTTTTGAGGGAGAACTACTTGCTAAGAAAATCAGTGGGAGGATAATACATCTCGATGAAGATCGAGAACCACATGATAACATTGAACCAGAGTTGGAATAAGATCAGGATGTACATCAAAATGTTGAAAGTACTAATGTTTAGGAAACACAAGTTATTCGTAGATCTAGTATGATTCACCATGAGTCCGGGAGAAATTATGGATTTCTTTTAACTCAAGATGGTGATGTGATGCTTACGGATAAGGATAAGCCTCACACCTACCAAAATGCTATGAACAGTCCAGACTCTGAGAGATGGCTGGAGGCCAAGAAATCCACGGTGAAATCCATGTATCAAAATAAAGTATTGACTCTAGTTGATCCACTCGAAGGGGTAAAACTTATAGGGTGCAAGTGGGTTTTCAAGAAGAAAACTAACATGGATGGTAAAGTACAGACCTATAAGGTGCGACTAGTGGCAAAAGGTTTCAAACAAATTCATTGTATAGACTATGATGACACTTTTTCACTAGTTTCTATGGTCAAGTACATCAGGATTTTGATAGTAATAGTTGCTTACTTTGACTATGAGATTTGGCAAAATGATGTGTTTGCAAGAAGGTTAGTGGGAGCCATGTGACATTCCTAGTATTATATGTAGATTACATATAACAGATATGGAATGACATACCTTCTCTACAGGTTGTTAAGACTTGGTTGAAAAATAGTTTCTCGGTGAAAGATTTAGGCGATGCTACCTATATATTAGGGATCAAGATCTATAGAGATAAATTGAAAAGATTAATCGACCTAGTCGGAGTACATACATTGATAAAATATTGCATCATTTTAGGATGCATGAGATAAAGAAAGGATATATTTCAATGTCTCATGGGATAGTGATCTCAAAAGATAACTGCCCCCTAAATCATTAGATGATAAGGGCCGTTTGAGAAAGTTCCAGATGCGTCAGCAATTGGATCTATAATGTGTACAATGATATGTATTAATCCTGATGTTTTGTATGCTTTGAGCATGACAAGCAAATACCAGTCTAATCCAGGTGAGGGTCACTGGATTATTTTCAGGAATATTCTTAAGTAATTAAAGAGGACTAAAGATTTATTTTTGGTATATAGAGAAGATAGGGAACTGGTTGTAAAGGGTTACACTGATCTAGTTTCTTAACCTAATTTCTGGATAGACAAGGATGATTATGTGTCTATGTCTAGTTTGTGTTTTGTTTAAATATAAGTTATGTTAGCTGAAATGGTTCACAGTAAGAACATTGATGATTCTATAATGGAAGCCGAATATATTGATACTTTTTGAAACAGCCAAGGAGACTGTTTAGGCATGTCCTTAGGCGATATCACCTTATTAATGCGATTAATGATCAAGGAGATATAAATGTAAAGTACATAGTAATGATAATGTTGCAGACCCACTGACTAAGGCTTTATCGCAGTAGAAGCACGATGGTCATACTAGTTCCATGAGTATTAGATACATGGGTGATTGGCTCTAGTGCAAGTGGGAGATTGTTAGTATTTGTGCCCTAGAGACAACACTGTAATGTTTTAGTTAAAGACATTTGGATTATTAATATTTATGTTCTATCGATTATTCCCTTTATAGTTTATTAATTCATAATTTACTGTTATATAAATGTTAGATTAATAAATGTCCTTGGAATATGATATGCAATTCTATATCTCTAAGTACGTGACTTAGAAATGAGATTACAAGAATAGTATCAATATTCCTAAAGGTCCCTAGTCCAGTATTATTATTAAGGGAAAATAATAATGCATTAAGACTAGTGTGTTTGTTGACTGATGATCACATCTCATTGATCATAGGTATAGTGATACTAAAATCAAAGACACAGGAAGATGTACATGTACATGGTGTTGGACAGACCCGATGTGAGATTCTACATGTCTTTTATGTCATAAGTAATTCTCACAGTGATAATGATGTAATGGTCCTTAAACCTGAAGTCATTATATTTTGTATATGAGAATTAATATACATTGATTCCATTAAAAGTTATCCTTGACCGGGTAATGATAAAAATGGACATTGGGTATATTATGAATCGTATGAGAAATATGAATGATCTAGATGGGATTTAACCCTCCTATTTTAGGAGTGATATTATTGGCCTCTTGTGTGAGCTAAACTATGAAATGCGTGGCCACACTCAAATGTTGATTTGATATGATAGTCTACTCATTGATCAAGGAAACCTGGATTAAACATTGATGAGGATGACAAATTACGTGCCTCTAGTCTAATCTATAATAAGTGGTTAAAAGGATTATATTACATTGTACATTATTCACAAAAGGTTTAATCGATCACCAATTCAATTATTATTACTTGGGTAGCAATAATGTATTACTAGATGCCGCCCATTGTTTATGATTTTAAATTAAATTTAAAATTCGTTGCCAACGTAATAATAACCTATAGGGTCACACACTAAGAATGCTTGAAGGATTATTTAATTTAAATTGGATTTAAATTATATTAAAGTAATTCAAATTATTTATAATATTAATTAAGTATGACTTAATTAATTAGATAAATATTGATATTCGAATTTACTAATATTAATTATGAAATTTATTTGTTAAATAATTAAGTGAGACTTAATTATAATACAAATAGGAATTTCAAATTAATAATAACTTCTAATTAGTTAAGAGTTATAATTCATTTTTCTACTCTCTATATAATATCTCTTGTGTGGCTGATTTTTGGTGAAAAGACTTTTACTAAAAAAAACCCTAGACACCAAGGGAGAAGATGGAGAGAGCAAGAAGAAAGGAGTTTGTGCTAGTACACATCCAATCCTTTAGTTCAAGCATTCATATGGATACCAATATAGCGTAGATCGCGAGAGCGGGATGCGTGGTGATTGAACAAGTTTTGGATCTACATTAGTCAACCAATTTGTAAAGTTTCTTAAGGTAAACAATCTGATCTACGAATTAAATATATGTTTTTCGCATGGATCCTGCGGTGGGTTTCGAAAATTCTGATTTTTTACGTTTTTAATTACTGTTTCCGTTGCGTTTATGTGCTCGAAACCCAATAATACTAACATGTAGTAACTAAGAGATTAAAACTAATTTACTTATATAAGAATAAAACATGAGATTCTAACTTCATTAAATACTTCATCCAAAGTTTATATCTTTATCAATAGCATGTGATGGTGATGATAACTAATCAGATAACACGAGATTAATATATACTATCTTTCGATATACGCATACCATACTACTGAGCATACACAATTAAGATAGAAGTTGAGTAGACACCAATTATGCTTAGACCCTATATGTCTATAAGATTTGAAAATATAACGGTTGAAGAGCAAGTTATCTATTGTGATTACATAGGGTGTGTAAGATGGTTAAAATTACCCACGAATTATGCATGTCAATTCATACATAAACCTATTCTAGCATGGCAAGTTCTATCCCTCTATATTCACTGTCGCTTCAATAGAGATTAACAAACAATCTTAGATGTTAACCACGCATCAGTGACAAATAAGCACAACCAAACTAGGAAATCATAAATCACCACACATTAAAGATTTAGAATAATCAACTATTGAAATCCATAGATAAATCCGCTAGAATCCCATGACAATGATTAGTTCATGATCGAACACATCGTCACCATGGGTTCCAATAAAAACATGATAATAAATAAGTTCAGAATAATACGATAGAATATAAAAGTAATAGGGTTTAGAATAAGAACAAAACAAGCATCCAAAAGTATCTCTTAAATCGAAGAATACAAAAGTATGATTTTAATTCTTCTTCTCCTTAGCCGTCTCATATGCTCTAGGTCTTCTTATTGTTCTCCCTTGCTTTCTTGTTATTAAAAACGTCTTTTAATCTTTATATATAAGCCCCAAGTGGACCTGGACTCTCATAAAATCAGAATCGTAATAGAAACAGGATTCTGTAGAAATAAACCGGCGCGAGCGCGTTGCCGTTGGTGCGGGCACGCTGCCTTTGGTGCGGTCGCGCTGCCTTGCTGAAACTCCTGGCGCGGCCGCTTCGCTTCTAGAGCGGGCACGCCTGCCTTCTGTCAGAAACTCTGATTTTTCTTGTTTTGCGCTCCTTTCTTCGTGCGATCTTCCAAAACTCCATTCCTGACCTCTTATTAGCATATAAACATTGAAAAACTCATTTCCTCCTTCTGACTAGTGCCTTGCAATGATTTAACACCAAAAAACATTAAAAAAAACCATATACTTGAGTCCAAGACACCAAATTAAGTCGATATGAAGCATTCCAAATGGATATAAAATCCACTTACCAAGAAGTGGAGATATCGACAAGTCAAAATACATGTAGAGAAGTGGGGATATCGACATGCCATTCTACATCGCGATATAAATATCTCTATGCGCTTTGAAGATCTCGATAACTTCTTTAATTACAGAATGCATATATCTTGAAGATTCAAGATTATCTTTCAACAAACTATTTTATCATTAAAATGGAAAGTCTACCGATGCATCTTGAAGAGTGCAAGATCAGGGGTCAAGATGAACTAGACAAAGAAGGGTAATAGACCTGGAAGATTGTTTGCAGATTTGTAGCACTCAAAATAGAAATAGACAAGAGGACTTTCGAAAATATGTTGGTCTATTTTAGTACAATTTCTGTAAACTGTGCATGTTGATCTATAAAACATGTCACGAGTCCTTTGTTCCATTTGTAACACAACAGTCTAGATTTTCATGTATTCTCTCAAAAAAATAGTTAAGTTCTTTGATATTCAAGAACTTGGATTTGTGGCACAACCTATTTGATTTTGAATTAAAATCAATTGAGTTTTAATATTTGCTTCTCTGTCTTTTACAGTTAGTTAATTATCACTACACCTAAACACTTAAACTTGATTTCTTGAGAACAATTAAAAAGTTTGTAAGTAAGAAAAATCAAGAAACACACATTCAGCCACCAACTGCTAAATGAAGATACATCATCAATGGCTAGCATTATCAGTCCATCAATGACTATTCAAATGACTATCAACAATTAAGAATAATCACATAGCTGGTGACAACAACTAGATAATGGTTATGTCTCGAGTCTAACATAGCACATGGGCTGATGGGAATCTCAGTAAAGAAAACGGAATCCAAGAAAAACTTTGCATGTGATCTTGGATTCTGAAGAAGAAGAAATATTCAATTTTCATGCATGAAAAATTGGAGGGATATTCAAAGAAATATATCAAGATGCAATCTAGCCTAATTTGTCAAGCCTCACGGGAAAAAGAATGAACAAGCAATCTTGTTGGATCTCGAAGATTGTGTTATCTATTGTCTAGCAATCATTGTAACTTAGTGATTAATAAACCAAGTAGTAGCAGATGTTTCATTCAAGAAATAGGTTTTACATTTTTAAAAAGCAGAAGAGAGATATCCTCCTCTAAGTGAAACACTATAAACCATAGTTGTGAGATTACTTTTGTAATTGTAACAGATTATTTCTTCAAATAAACCTCAATTGGCAAGTCAAAAAATTAACCACCTGAGAATTTTGAATATCGGTGTTCATATTTTATCTCCCAATGTTATGGATAAAAACTCACGGTATATTAATTGTTGTATTCATTACTAAGGTTCGGGAGCTCAAGGCCTTTAATGGATGTTCTCGTGTTTCGTAGCTTAACTCTGCCTTTACGAGATGCCTACGTATCTCCGTGAGTTAGAGAATCAAGCCAAAAATGTAGTTCTGATTGATGAGGTGAGTCCCTTTATATAGATGTTGAGAGTCCTTGAATTGGACTAGATCTATGAGACTTGGTGGGCAAGTCTTAGAATTAGAATGGACTTTGGAGTCCTAGGAAGTAGGAAATTGATTCCTTATCCTCTTAGGTCCCTTGGAGGCTAATCTACAAGGATTTATGTCCTCATTAGGAGTCATCTTAATATCTGATTTCTCCCCTATTAATTAAATATGAAATTAATCAATATTCAGGGTTTTGGGCCCTTTCGAACCGGGCTTCGTTATTGGACCGCATCAGGTCTAATTAATTCCAACATTAATAATATTCGTAGGCTGTTTTTAGGCCCATATCAAGGGTCCTGGGCCTCTTTTAATGGGCTTAACAACCAGACCAATTTTATACATTTAATGCGATATTAATTAAGCAATCAGGGTTTACTTCATTCCCTATCATTTGCCCCCAACTTCTGGGAAACCGTGAAAGATTTCGCAGAAGTTAAGTTTATTCGTTCCCTTTCAAGGTATCGTTTTTGCGTAAAGTGTGGAGAAACCTACACATTTACAGCAATTCGCCTTGCTCACGGTTTTAAGGTTGTTTTTAGAACTTCCCTACCATTTTCTTACCTTTTCCCTTTTTTAGGAATTTTTTGGTATTTTTCAGGAATTTTCCCTTAATTTATGGGATTTTTTCGTAATTCTCAAGAATATATACTCATTAATATTCCAAGAATATCTTATCAAAAATAGTTTTTGAAATTATTTTCAAATTTTCCCTAACTTTTCTGGGATTTTTCAGAATTTTTCAAAAAATTTCAGCCCCCTTTTTCGACTAGGATCCTAGTTGAAAATTCGACCTGGATCCTGGTCGTACTTTGGGCCAGCTCCTGGGTCCTAGTCGAAGAATTCCGACTAGGATTCACGACCAGGATTTCGACCTGGATCCTAGTCGAATTTATGACCTAGATCCTGGTCGATATTTTGGCCGTTTTTCAATTCCTGGTCGTGGAACTTCGACTAGGATCCACGACCAGGATTTCGACCCGGATCCTAGTCGAATTGATGACTAGGCTCCTTGTCGAATTTCATGCCACAATTTGACTCCTGCTCATGAAACTTCGACTAGGATTCATGACCAGGATTTTGACCTGAATCCTAGTCGAATTTACGACCTGGGACTTGGTCGAAATTCATGACCATTTTTTGTTCCTTTTCAAAAGGTTTTGAGCTTGATCCATGACCAAGATTTCGACCTGAATCCTGGTTTTTTTTATGGGTGTTTTTCTGGCTCCTGTTCGAATTCTTTCGAACAGGATTCACGACCTCAAATTCGACCTCAATCCTGGTCTTTTTGATGGGTGTTTTTCTAGCTCCTGTTCGAAAGAATTCAAACATGATTCCCTTAAACTCGACCTCAATCCTGGTCTTTTTGATGGGTGTTTTTCTGGCTCCTGTTCGAAAGAATTCGAATAGGATTCACGACCTCAAAATCGACCTTAATCCTGGTCTTTTTGATGGGTGTTTTTCTGGCTCCTGTTAAAAAGAATTCGAACAGGATTCACGACCCCAAACTCGACCTCAATCCTGGTCTTTTTGATGGTTATTTTTCTGGCTCATATTCGAAAGAATTTTAACAAGATTCACGACCTCAAACTCGATCTCAATCCTGGTCTTTTTGTTTTATTGGGCTTTTCCTAATCTAACTTGGATTTGGGATTTGAATTGGGCATCTTTTTTCCAAATCCTATTTGGATTTGGGCCTAAATTTGGGCCTCTATTTTTCAAGTCTAATTGGATTTGGGCCTTGTTTTGGGCCTCTATTTTTCCAAATCCTATTTGGATTTGGGCCTAAACTTGGGCCTCTATTTTTCCAAGCCCTATTTGGATTTAGGCTTTGACATGGGCCTTAAGAATTATCGAGGATATTCTGGAAAATTCCAGAATTCGGGCATTTTCTTTTGGCCTACAGCTTAATGGGCTTTTTTTCCCTTTTATCTTCCCTTTTTCTGCCTATATAAAGGAATGAGTAGAGTCACTCACTTCTCACTTCTCATTTCCAAATTCTTTCTCTCTTCTTCTCTCAAAAGTCTTGGAGGTCAAAGTATAACCGTAGATTGGAGTTTTTGAGCTTTGAAGTTTCAGCCTTTTCCAAACCAGTCTTCAGCATTATTTTAGGTAAATACCCTCTTTCGTATATTTTTTTTCAAGTACGCCTTTGCATAAAGTTTGTTCCTAAAACTATTTTCTTTTCCGCCCTTTTCAGATGGCAGATAAGAGAATGTCCCGTTTGGACAAAATGAATGTGGCCAAGAAATCCAACGAATTCCCCATTCGGTCAAAGTACACCTCTTTAATTGATATGATCAATACCCGAGGGGATGAGTACCCGTCCGACGCGCACCTGGATGCGCATGATCATGTTAGCATTTTACGGGATGCAAAGGAGTTGGATAAGATGAGATCTTTCTTCAAGATCAGGGAGCCCTTCAAGTTGGTTCTTGCGGGTCCGGTCAACTGGGCCTGTCACTGGAAGAAAGATGCTTTATGCATCTTGAGGGACACCTTACGGGCAGGTATCAGACTCCCTTTCCATATTTTTAACCCGGTTTTACTAGCTGATGTGGGCATCAGCCCTTGCCAACTCCCTCCAAACTCTTGGAGGTTGATTCTTTGCTACTTATCGCAATGCGCCAAGCACAACGTCCCTACTTCGGTCGTTGTGTTCAGAAAAATTTTCAGTTCAAGAACAACCCCGACAAGAATCCGGGTTGGGTTTCTTTGAACCAGCGCCCCACTGTCCCTCACATAGTGAATGGTAAATCCATCCCCGACAACAACTTGGGGTGAAAAAAGAATTTCTTTATGTCCTCTGGGAAGGCGGAGATTGGGGGACTCTCTTTCGTTCATCCTTTGGGCAAGCCGTGGATGGGAGCCCGAATGACATTATTTTAACTGGGGAGGAGACCAGGGCCTTCAACCTCCTGACCCAGGATAATGGGATATCACACTCTTGGGATCTCATCAGAGAGACCGTTCTTGTGGAACGTGGCCTTTCTCCCGTTCCTAAAAAAGGTACATTTTTTTCTTTTCTAGTAGTCTTCGGTTTTCTCATATCATTTTTTTACTTTACTATTTTCTCAATCCACTTTACTTATTCGTTGTAGTAGATGAGAGGATCGAAGAGGCTACCAAGCCTAAAGACCTCGAAATGACCAGGATGAAGTGCGCTGGAAAGGTCTTCAAGGACCCGCGCCTGGGGGATCGTTTCTCGGAGTTCCTTCTTCAGGAAAAGGAAGGAGATGAGGAAGGCCCCAACCAACCCTTGCGTACAAAACAGAAACCAGGGGCTTTCTTCCAACCTGCCTGGGGAATCTAGGGAAAGGACTTGATTGTTGGTAATACAAACCTTGCCAAAGAATGGTCCATGCATTCTATTTCCCCGGTAGACTATCATGATCTTGTCCTCCAACAGGACTTGGAGGCTAACGAGCTTTTCGGTGCCTAGGCCTTGGCGACGATACATCCTTTTTCTTTCGTTATCCATAGCTTTCTATCACAATTTTCCTTATTTCTTACTTTTTCTTATCTCTTGTAGGCGAACGTCCATTTCCAAGGGGCGCTTCACCAAGCTAAGGCTTGGAAGCTTGGCATGGAGGATACAAACAAGAAACTGGAGGAGGTTAACCAACAAATAGAGACTCTCAAAGCCCAACTTGCCTCTTCCACTTCTGTTCTGGAAATGGCCCGGGCTGAGATTGTGGTCCTTAAGGATCAGAAGGACAAAGCCTTTGATGGCTGGATGGATGCACAAGAGTTCAAAGACTTAATGGTAGAGCATGATGCCCTCATTCACCCAGTCAGCTATAAGGAAGGCTGGGACGCTGTTGTAGAGGCTATCCAGGATGAGTTTCCTGAGATTCTTGAGCAAGCTCCGTTCCCTTCTACGGAGACTTCTGAAGAAACTTACGAGGGACCGACTCAGGAGACGTCCGAGGAGACTTCAGACAGTGGCTCTCAAGAATCTGAGCCTTCCAAGGCCTAACTTCTTTGCATTATGTATTTTTCTTTTTTTCAGACATTCTCAAGCTTTATAATTGACTTTGGTTATTTTTACTCATTCTGCTTAGTGATTCAATCATAGTCCAACTTTCCGAGTTTCCAAACTCAAGTTTATAACTTGGTTTTATCCTTCACAATATAATAATATAATAAGCTAGATCAAACTGAATGCTTTTCATTATAACTTGGTACTTTTGACACCTTATACAAGATGGGTTCAACCCTGATAAAACTAAAACATATCTTCTATCAAAATTATAAAAATCATAAGCAAGCAAAGCTTCAAGGTGCTTTTAAGCCTACTTGTCATCTCGACAAGTAAGAATCGTGCTCAACCTTTTTACACATAGTAAACCTTCAGGTTATGCGCGTTCCAGGTTCTTGGGACTTCAAAACCATCCATAGTTTGCAGCTTGTAGGTTCCTCTTCCTTGGACACTTTTGACCTTATATGGTCCTTCCCAATTTGGGGCAAGTTTCCCTTTCTGCCCAACACCGGAAGCTTCCATCTTCCTCAAAACCAAATCTCCTTGCTTGAAGAACCTTTCCTTAACCTTTAGGTTGTAATTGAACGAAGCCTTTTTCTGATATTCCACTATCTTTGAATGTGCCTCGTCTCATATTTCATCAATTAGATCCAGGGCTAATCTCTGCCCCTCCTCATTTTCTTCAGCATTAAAAGCTTGGATTTTGGGAGACGAATGTGATATCTCCACAGGAACAACCGCCTCTGCCCCATATGCTAACATAAAGGGAGTTACTCCAGTGGTGACTCTACAAATAGTCCTATAGGCCCATAGAATTGGGAGTATTTCATCCACCCAGTTATTTCTTGACGTCTCGATCCTCTTCTTTAGTCCATCCTGGATTATTCGATTTGCCACTTCCGCTTCCCCATTGGCTTGCGGGTGAGCCACAGAGGTAAATCGTAACTCAATTTCATTCTCCTCACAATACTTCTTGAATTCCTCATTGTTGAACAGTGTTTTATTATCAGTGACTAGGATGAGGGGAATTCCATACTGGCACATGATGTTTTCCCACAGGAATTGTGCAACTTGCTTAGTCGTGATCTTGGCCAAAGGCTCGGCTTCAATACATTTAGTAAAATAATTAATGGCTACAATCATGAACTTCCTTTGTTCCGTGGCCATGGGGAAAGGCCCAAGTATATCCATTCCCCACATGGCAAAGGGGATGTGAGAGTTGATAAAGGTTAGCATTTTTGGGGGGGGGGGTTGTCGAACGACATGTGCATATTTCTGACAGCGATCAGACTTCTTCACATCATCAGCCATCATCTCTGGCCAATAGAAGCCTAAACGAGTTATCTTATGAGCCAGTGCTCTGCCCCCCAGGTGTTGCCCACAGATACCTTCATGTACTTCTTCAAGAGCCAAGCGTACCTCATCGGGCCTGAGACATCTTAAGTAAGGAACCACATAAGATCTTTTGTATAAAATTCCATCGATCAAGAAGTATCTCAGTGTTCGAACAACCAACTTTCGGGCTTCAGTCACATCATTTGGAAACTAACCGGTTTGAATATGGGCCTTAATGGGATCTATCCATGACGCCCACAGCCCTATAGGGGCTACAAGCTTAACATCAATGCTCCGTGTCTTCAGAACGCAGAAGTATACACTTCCCGAGCTTTCCTCTATCTTAGATGAAGCAAACTTTGACAATGCATCTGCCTTAGCATTTTCCTCCCTTGGGATGTGCTCAGCATGGCATTCATCGAATTGGGTCATCACAGCTCTTACTAGGCCGACATACTTAGCCATCATATCAATCCTTGCCTCAAACTCTCTCTTCACCTGGGATATGACCAACTTCGAGTCTCCATAGACCTTCAAGTTCTTGACTCTTAGTAACCCTGCTAGGCCGAGGCCAGCTATCAAAGCCTAATATTCTGCTTCATTGTTTGTGGTTGGGAAGTCTAACATCATAGCATATTCAATCAAGAACCCATCGGGGCTTTCAAGACTAACCCTGCTCCACTTGAATTTGTTTTTGATGCTCCATCAAAATAGAGAAACCAATATTCCTTCTCCTTATCATCCTTATCATCCTTTCCTTTATCATCTTCTGTGTTTGGAGGTATAGTATCTTCCTGCCCCCCAACTTCTTGGTTGGGTATGGTACATTCCACCACGAAGTCAGCTAATGCCTAGGCTTCTATTTCCGTTCATGGCTTGTACTTGATGTCAAATTCTCCCAACTCTATTGCCCACTTGATCAGCCTCCCACTAGCCTTGGGACTATGAATAATATTTCTCAGGGGCTGATTTGTTAGCACCTCAACTTGATGAGCCTGAAAGTAAGGACGCAACTCTTTTGAAGCCATTACCAAGGCTAAAACAAACTTCTCAATAGTTGAATAATTCAACTCAGCTCCATGCAGAATTTTGCTAACATAGTATACGGGTTTCTGGATTTTAAGTTCCTCCTTAACCAATATAACGCTCAAGGCATTCTCTGAAATAGCCAAGTACAAGTGTAAAACTTCATTCAAAGCTGGCTTGGCAACAACGGGGCCTGGGCCATATATTTCTTTAATTCTTCTAATGCCTTCTGGCTTTCTTCACTCCATACAAAATACTTAACCTTCTTCAAGGACTTGAAGAACGACAAGCACTTGTCCCCAGACTTGGAGATGAATCACCCCAATGCAGCAACACTTCTAGTGAGCTTTTGAACATCTTTGATAGTTTTTGGTGGTTCCATGTCCAGGATTGCCTTTATTTTATCGGGATTGGCCTCAATTCCTCTCTTGGAGACCATCAATCCCAAAAACTTTCCAGATCCCACTCCGAAAGCATACTTTGTAGGATTTAACATCATCTTGTGATATCTCAGGACCTCAAAAAGTTCCCTCAAATGGGTTATATGGTCAATCTTTACTAGACTCTTGACTAACATGTCATCGACATAAACTTCCATGGTCTTGCCAATAAGATCCTTAAAAATCTTATTTACCAACCTTTGATAGGTGGCTCCTACATTCTTGAGTCCAAATGCCATAACAAGATAACAATAAACACCAAAGTCAATGATGAATGATACCTTTGGGATGTCGTTCTTTTGCATTTTGATTTGATTGTATCCACTAAATTCATCCATGAAGCTCAGCATCTCATGTCCAGCAGTAGCATCTATCAATTTATCTATCCTTGGCAACGGGAAACAATCCTTTGGTCATGCATCATTTAGATCAGTGAAGTCTACGCACATTCTCGATTTTCCATTTGCCTTCTTCACCATTACAAGGTTTGCTAACCATTCCGGAAACTGAATTTCTTCAATGAAACCAACCTCTAAGAGCTTCTCTACTTCCTGTTTGATAGCTTCTTGCCTCTCTGGAGCAAAGCTTCTTTTATTTTGTTTCACAGTCTTTCGATTTGGATTCACATTCAGCTTATAAGTGATCAATTCTGGGTCTATGCCTGGCATGTCGGCTGCTGACCATGCAAACACATCACTATTTTCTTGCAAAAATTTCACCAACTTCCCTCTAAGGGGCTCCTCTAGTGTGTCTCCAATGAAAGTCACTTTCTCAGGATCCTCGGGTGCTAAAGGAACTAAAACCAAGTCTTCTGCTGGCTTCCCTCTTTTTTCATCATTCTCTCGGATATCCAAATCTTCAATAAGCAGAACCTGCCCCTCAACTCCATCTGCCCTCAGAGAGGCCACATAACAACTTCTAGCCATTTTTGAATCCCCTCTCTCTTCTCAAATCCCATTCCGGGTGGGAAACTTCATAACTGAATGGTAGGAATAAGGGACTGCCTTGAAGGCATGTATCCCTGTTCTTCCCATAATCGCGTTGTAAGTTGAACTAGCCTTCACCACCACAAAGTCCAACATCTGTGTTGCTTGCCTTGGTTCCTGACCTATGGTTGTTGGCAACTTAATTATCCCTTCCACGGGGCATTCCACTGCTGCAAATCCATATATCTGCATATCAGTTGGGGTCAATTGAGAATCATTATAACCCATCCTTAAAAAGGTGTCAAGGAGCAAGATATCCACTGAAGCACCATTATCTACAAGGACTCTTTTCACCGGGTTGTTCCCTATTATCGGTGTTATGACCAGTGGGTCGTCATGAGGAAATTTCACAACTTCCAAGTCAGAATCATCAAATGCCATTGTCACTCCTGTCCTGGTCCTCTTCGGGGCTTCCCCAACAATATGCATAACTTCTCTAGTATATGCTTTCCTTGAGTTCTTGGATAAACCAGCAGCAGTCGGTCCTCCAAAGATGTTATTTATCACAGGCCCTTGGGGTCGCGGTCCTCCAGAGATTGCATTTATCACCGGTCCCCTAGGCTGGGAATTTCACCCCTGATCGTCTTGCTCCCTCCTACGATCATCAAAGTTCCTTCTCCCATTGTTATTCCTATCTCTTCCATCTCTAGTGTACTTACTCAACCTTCCTTTTCGAATAAGATACTTTATTTCATATTTCAATTTTCTACACTCATCGGTGTCATGGCCAGCATCCTTGTAAAATCTACAATATTTGCTCATATCTAGCTTGATGGGATCAGCCTTCAGGGGTTTAGGCCAACGAATATCTCTATCTTTCTCAATTTCCATCAAGATCTGGCTTATAGGAGCGTTTAATTTAACATATTCAGTGAACTTTTACCCAGGTCCTCCCTTCTTCGGGGTCGAGTCAGTGTTTTGCTCGGTTCTAGGATACTTGTCCTTAGCAATATACTCTAGATCAGTTTTCCACTTCTTGGCTCCAGTGGGCTCATTACTTACTACTGTCTTCCTCATGGTCTCCTCCGCTTTGATGTACTTCCCGGACCTATCTTGGAGTTGTAACATGTTTTCAGGAGGGCGCTTTGCCAACGACATCTTGAAGAACTCGTCCCTAGTTCCTTGCTGCAGTGCTATCATAGCCACCTTGTCATCAAGATCCGGGACCTTCAAGGCTTCCTTGGTGAAACGATTCAGATAGTCTCTCAAGGACTCTTTTGCTCCTTGCAAAATGCTCATGAGGGATGCTGAGCTTTTCTATTGTACTCTCCCACTGATGAACTACTTAATAAAAGCCTGAATTAACTCTCTGAAAGACCCAATAGAATTCGGAGGCAAACAGCTATACCATCTTTGATCAATTCATGACAGGGTTTGAGGAAAGGCCCGTCACTTAATAGAATCATTCACGGGCTGCAACAACAGTGCATTAGAGAACGTTCTGACATGGTTAGCGGGATCTCCAGTGCCATCATAAGCTTTGATAGTGGGCATCTTGAACTTCCTTGAGATATGGGCACTCATTATCTCTTCAGTGAATGGTGGAGTAGAATCATCAAGATATCCAAGGGGAAGAAGATTGCTTAGATCAGCTCTTGGGACTATAGTCCTTCTTTCTGACGGATCATCCAGGTCTATGATTGGGGGAGGATTTCTCCCTCTAGGTGGTAGTGGGGGTCTAGGAGCCTGGTGCACCTCCAAGTCGCGCTTCATACTTTGAATCTCAGCCTCGTGAACCCTGATTCTCTCCTGCACTTCTTGGGGATTCATCCCTCGGGTGCTCCTAGGATGTTGGTTACCATCAGGCATCGGCTCTTTGCCAGCACATCTCCTTCTTGGGGCCACTTCATCATCCGAAGATTCGGAATCTCTCTCAGTATAAGGACCAGAAAATTCCTGATCCTCAGGGATAGGTGCCAAACCTTGTATGTAGGGGGTGTTTGCCCCGGTGCTTCACTCCGTCTAGCATGTCCACTTCCTCCAACCTCGAGGTAAAGGGTCATCCCATAAGGGGGTTAGTGGTCGCAATAGTTGAATACTCATACCTAACGGGTCGAGAATTCACAGGTGTATGCAGCTATTAAAGTTGGGGATTCGTCCCATGAGGAGTCGGGGGAATCGTCCCTTGAGGTTCAGTTGCCCCTACCTGGGCTCCTCCTTGAGTGGCGGCATAGGTTGAATGTGGAGGTACCTCCACTGTTGACAAAATCGCTTGGGTTGTCGCAGTCGGTGTACTTCCAAGGGTGTTGTTTCCACTCCGTGTTCTCACAATGGTTGTTATGCTTTCCCATAGACGGCGCCAAATGTTATGGATAAAAACTCAGGGTATATTAATTGTTGTATTTATTACTAAGGTTCGGGAGCTCAAGGCCTTTAATGGCTGCTCTCGTGTTTCGTAGCTTAACTCTACCTTTACGAGATGCCTACGTATCTCTGTGAGTTAGATAATCAAGCCAAAAATGTAGTTTTGATTGATGGGGTGGGTCCCTTTATATAGATGTTGAGGGTCCTTGAATTGGACTAGATCTAGGAGACTTGGTGGGCAAGTCTCAGAATTAGAATGGACTTTGGAGTCCTAGGAAGTAGGAAATTGATTCCTTATCCTATTAGGTCCCTTGGAGACTACTCTACAAGGATTTATGTCCTCATTGGGACTCATCTTAACATCTGATTTCTCCCCTATTAATTAATTATGAAATTAATCAATATTCAGGGTTTTGGGCCCTTTCTAACTGGGCTTCGTTATTGGACCGCATCAGGTCTAATTAATTCCAACATTAATAATATTCATAGGCTATTTTTAGTCCCATATCAAGGGTCCTAGGCCTCTTCTAATGGGCTTAACAACCAACCCAATTTTAATACAATTAATGCGATATTAATTAAGAAATCAAGGTTTACTTCATTCCCTATCATTTGCCCCCCAACTTCTCGGAAACTGTGAAAGATTTCGCAGAAGTTAAGTTTATTCGTTCCCTTTCAGGGTATCGTTTTTACGTAAAGTGTGGAGCGACCTACACATTTACAGCAATTCGCCTTGCTCACGGATTTAGGGTTGTTTTTAGAACTTCCCTACAATAATATTATGGGAACTTACCTTTTTTCCCTTTTTTTTAGGAATTTTCTGGTATTTTTCAGGAATTTTCCCTTAATTTATGGGATTTTTTTCCTAATTCTCAAGAATATTCTAATACTCAATAATATTCCAAGAATATCTTGTCAAAAATAGTTTTTGAAATTATTTTCAAATTTTCCCTAACTTTTCTGGGATTTTTCAGAAATTTTTAAAAAAATTTAGCCTTTTTTCGACTAGGATCCTAGTCGAAAATTCGACCGGGATCCTGGTCGTACTTTGGGCCAGTTCTTGGGTCCTGGTCGAAGAATTTCGACTAGGATTCATGACCAGGATTTCGACCTGGATCCTAGTCAAATTCACGACCTGGATCATGGTCGATATTTTGGCCATTTTTCGATTCCTGCTCGTGGAACTTCGACTAGGATCCACGACCAGGATTTCGACCTGGTTCCTAGTCGAGTTGACGACTAGGGTCCCGGTCGAATTTCATGCCACCATTTGACTCCTACTCGTGAAATTTCGACTAGGATTCATGACCAGGATTTCAATCTGGATCTTAGTCGAGTTTACGACCTGGGTCTTGGTCGAAATTCATGACAATTTTTGTTCCTTTTCGAAAGGTTTCGAGCTTGTCCATGACCAAGATTTCGACCTGAATCCTGGTTTTTTTAATGGGTGTTTTTCTGGATCCTATTTGAATTCTTTCGAACAGGATTCATGACCTCAAACTCGACCTCAATCTTGGACTTTTTGATGGGTGTTTTTTTGGCTCCTGTTCGAAAGAATTCAAACAGGATTCATGACCTCAAAATTGACCTTAATCATGGTCTTTTTTATGGGTGATTTTCTGGCTCCTGTTTGAAAGAATTCGAACAGGATTCACGACCCCAAACTTGACCTCAATCCTGGTCTTTTTTATGGGAGTTTTTCCGGCTCATGTTCAAATTCGAAAGAATTCGAACATGATTTACGACCTCAAACTTGACCTCAATCCTGGTCTTTTTGTTTTATTGGGCTTTTCCTAATCTAACTTGGATTTGGGCTTTGAATTGGGCGTCTTTTTTCCAAATCCTATTTGGATTTATGCCTAAATTTGGGCCTCTATTTTTCAAGTCCTATTTGAATTTGGGCCTTATTTTGGGCCTCTATGTTTCCAAATCCTATTTGGATTTGGGCCTAAACTTGGACCTCTATTTTTCCAAGCCCTATTTGGATTTGGGCTTTGACATGGGCCTTAAGAATTATTGAGGATATTCTGGAAAGTTCCAGAACTTAATAATTTTCAAAGATATTCTGGAAAATTCCAGAATTAGGGCTTTTTCTTTGGGCCTGCAGCTTAATGGGCTTTTTGCCCTTTCATCTTCCCTTTTTCTGCCTCTATAAAGGAGTGAGTAGAGTCACTCACTTCTCACTTCTCATTTCCAAATTCTTTCTCTCTTCTTCTCTCAAAATTCTTGGAGGTCAAAGTATAACCGTAGGTCAGAGTTTTCAAGCTTTGAACTTTCAGGCTTTTCCAAACCAGACTTCGGCATTATTTCAGGTAAATAGCCTCTTTCGTATATTTATTTTCAAGTACGCCTTTGCATAAAGTTTGTTCCTAAAACTGTTTTCTTTTCCGCCCTTTTCAGATGGCAGATAAGAGAATGTCCCGTTTGGCCAAAATGAATGTGGCTAAGAAATCCAATGAGTTCCCCATTTGGTCAAAGTACACCTCTTTAATTTATATGATCAATGCCCGAGGGGATGAGTATCCGTCCGACGCGCACCTGAATGCGCATGATCACATTAGCATTTTCCGGGATGCAAAGGAGTTGGATAAGATGAGATCTTTCTTCAAGATTAGGGAGCCCTTCAAGTTGGTCCTTGCGGGTCTGGTCAACAGGGCGTGTCACTGGAAGAAAGATGCTTTATGCATCTTTAGGGACATTTTAAGGGCAGGTATCAGACTCCCTTTCCATCCTTTTATCCCGATTTTACTAGCTGATGTGGGCATCAGCCCTTGCCAACTCCCTCCAAACTCTTGGAGGTTGATTCTTTGCTACTTATCGCAATGCGCCAAGCACAACGTCCCTACTTTGGTCGCTGTATTTAGAAAAAAATTTCAGTTCAAGAACAGCCCTGACAAGAATTCGGGGTGGGTTTCTTTGAACAAGCGCCCCACTGTCCCTCATATAGTGAATGAGAAATCCATCCCCGACAACAACTTGGGGTGGAAAAAAGAATTTATTTATGTACTCTGGGAAGGCGGCGACTGAGGGACTCTCTTTCGCTCATCCTTTGGGCAAGCCGTGGGCGGGAGCCTGAATGACATTGTTTTAACTAAGGAGGAGACCAAGGCCTTCAACCTCCTTACCCAGGATAATGGGATATCACACTCTTGGGATCTCATCAGAGAGACCGTTCTTGTGGAACGTGGCCTTTCTCCCATTCCTAAAAAAAGTATGTTTTCTTCCTTTTCTAGTTGTCTTCGGTTTTCTCATTTCATTTTTTTACTCTATTATTTTCTCAATCCACTTTACTTAATCGTTACAGTAGCTGAGAGGATCGAAGAGGCTATCAAGCCTTAAGACTTGGAAACGACCAGGATGAAGCGCGCCGAAAAGGTCTTCAAGGACCCGCGCCTGGGGGATCATTTCCCGGAGTTCCTTCTTCAGGCAAAGGAAGGAGATGAGGAAGGCCCCAGCCAACCCTTGCATACAAAACAGAAACTAGGGGATTTCTTCCAACCTGCCTGGGGAATCTGGGGAAAGGACTCGATTGTTGGCAATACAAAACTTGCCATTGAATGGTCCATGCATTCTATTTCCCCAGTAGACTATCATGATCTTGTCCTCCAACAGGACTTGGAGGCTAACGAGCTTTTCGGTGCTCAGGGCTTGGCGACGGTACGTCTTTTTTCTTTCATTATCCATAGCTTTCTGTCATAATTTTCCTTATTTCTTACTTTCTCTTTATCTCTTGTAGGCGAACGTCCATTTCCAAAGGACGATTCACCAAGCTAAGGCTTGGAAGGTTAGCCTGGAGGATACAAACAAGAAACTGGAGGAGGTTAACCAGCAAATAGAGACTCTCAAAGACCAACTTGCCTCCTCCACTTCTGATCTCGAAATGGCCTGGGCTGAGATTGTGGTCCTTAAGGCTCAGAAGGACAAAGCCTTTGATGGATGGATCGATACACAAGAGTTCAAAGACTTACTGGTAGAGCATGATGCCCTTCTTCACCCAGTCAGCTATAAGGAACGATGGGTCGCTGTTGTAGAGGCTATCCAGGAGGAGTTTCCTGAGATTCTTGAGCAAGCTCCATTCCCTTGCCCTGTAAAGGTCCCAATACTTGGAGGCGTGTCTGACAAGCTCGTTGATCTTATTAAGGATGACACTTCAGCGTCCCCAGTCAGAGTGCCATCAGGAAACCAGGGGCAAGGCCAAAAGAGGAAGGAGCCTGAATCCAGCTCTGTAGAGGAGGAATCTTCTTTTGAGGAAGAGGTTGAGCCTGTTATAAAGAAGGCCAGGGTAAAAGAGCCCCCAAAACCAGCATCCAAGGCATCTGAGGGTAGTTCCGAGGAGACCTCTGCAGAGACTTCTGAAGAAACTTACGAGGGACCGACTCGGGAGACGTCCGAGGAGACTTCAGACCGTGGCTCTCAAGAATCTGAGCCTTCCAAGGCCCAACTTCTTGGCATTATGTATTTCTCTTTTCTTCAGACATTCGTAAGCGTTATAATTGACTTTGGTTATTTTTACTCATTTTTCTTAGTGATTCAATCATAGTCCAACTTTCTGAGTTTCCAAACTCAAGTTTATAACTTGGTTTTATCCTTAACAATATAACAATCTAATAAGCTAGATCAAACTGAACGCTTTTCATTATAACTTGGTACTTTTGACACCTTACACAAGATGGGTTCAACCTTGATAAAACTAAAACATATCTTCTATCAAATTTATAAAAATCATAAGCAAGCAAAGCTTCAAGGTGCTTTTAAACCTACTTGTCATATCGACAAGTGAGAATCGTGCTCAACCTTTTTACACATAGTGCGCGTCCAGGTTCTTGGGACTTCAAAACCATCCATAGTCTCCAGCTTGTAGGTTCCTCTTCCTTGGACACTTTTGACCTTATATGGTCCTTCCCGATTTGGGCCAAGTTTACCTTTCTGCCCAACATCGGAAGCTTCCACCTTCTTCAGAACCAAGTCTTCTTGCTTGAAGAACCTTTCCTTAACTCTTAGGTTGTAATAGAACGAAGGCTTTTTCTGATATTCCACTATCTTTGCATGTGCCTCATTTCATATTTCATCAATTAGATCCAGGGCTAATCTCTGCCCCTCCTCATTTTCTTCAGCATTAAAAGCTTGGATTCTGGGAGACGAATGTGATATCTCCACAGGAACAACCACCTCTGCCCCATATGCTAACATAAAGGGAGTTGCTCCAGTGGTGACTCTACAAATAGTCCTATAGGCCCATAGAATCGGGAGTATTTCATCCACCCAGTTATTTCTTGACGTCTCGATCCTCTTCTTTAGTCCATCCAGGATTATTCTATTTTCCACTTCCGCTTGCCCATTGGCTTGTGGGTGAGCCACAGAGGTAAATCATAACTCAATTTCATTCTCCTCACAATACTTCTTCAATTCCTCATTGTTGAACTGTGTTCCATTATCTGTGACTAGGATGCAGGGAATTCCATACCGACACATGATGTTTTCCCACAGGAATTGTGCAACTTGCTTAGTCGTGATCTTGGCCAAAGGTTTGGCTTCAATCCATTTAGTAAAATAATCAATGGCTACAATCAGGAACTTCCTTTGTGCCGTGACCATGGGGAAAGGCCCAAGTATATTCATTCCCCACATGCAAAGGGGATGGGAAAGTTGATAGAGGTTAGAATTTCGGGGGGTTGTCGAACGACAGGTGCATATTTCTGATAGCGATCACACTTCTTCACATACTCTTTAGCATCGACCATCATCTCCAGCCAATAGAAGCCTAAATGATTTTTTATGAGCCAATGCTCTTCCCCCCAGATACTTTCGTGTACTTCTTCAAGAGCCAAGCGTACTTCATTGGGCCTGAGACATCTTAAGTAAGGAACCACATAAGATCTTTTTTATAAAATCCCATCGATCAAGGAGTATCTCAGTCTCGAACAGCCAACTTTCGGGTTTCGGTCACATCATTTGGCAACCAACCGATTTGAATATGGGCCTTAATGGGATCTATCCATGACGCCCCCAGCCCTATAGGAGCTATAAGCTTAACATCAATGCTCTGTGTCTTCAGAACACGGAAATATACACTTCCTGAACTTTCCTCTATCTCAGATGAAGCAAACTTTGACAATGCATCTGCCTTAGCATTTTCCTCCCTTGGGATGTGCTCAACATTGCATTCATCGAATTGGGTCATCACAGCTCTTATTAGGCGTACATACTTAGCCATCGTATCATCCCTTACCTCAAACTCTCCCTTCACCTGGGATATGACCAACTTTGAGTCTCCACAGACCTTCAAGTTCTTGACTCTTAGTGTCCCTGCTAGGCCGAGGCCAGCTATCAAAGCCTCATATTCTGCTTTATTGGTTTTGGTTGGGAAGTCTTACTTCATAGTGTATTCAATCAAGAACCTATCGGAGCTTTTCAAGACTAACCCTGCTACACTTGAATTTGTTTTTGATGCTCCATCGAAATAGAGAACCCAATATTCCTTCTCCTTATCATCCTCATTATCCTTTCCTTTATTATCTTCTGTGTTTGGAGGTATAGTATCTTCTTGCCCCCCGACTTCTTGGTTGGGTATGGTACATTCCACCACGAAGTCAGCCAATGTCTGGGCTTTTATTGCCGTTTGTGGCTTGTACTTGATGTCAAATTCTCCCAACTCTATTGCCCACTTGGTCAGCCTCCCACTAGCCTTGAGACTACGAATAATATTTCTCAGGGGCTAATTTGTTAGCACCTTAACTTGATGAGCCTGAAATTAAGGATGCAATTTTCTTGAAACCATTACCAAGGCTAAAGCAAACTTCTCAATAGTTGAATAATTCAACTCAGCTCCATGCAGAATTTTGCTAACATAGTATACGGGTTTCTGGATTTAAAGTTCCTCCTTAATCAATACAACGCTCAAGGAATTCTCTAAAACAACCAAGTACAAGTATAAAACTTCATTCAAAGCTGGCTTGGACAACAACGGGGCCTAGGCCATATATTTATTTAATTCTTCGAAAGCCTTCTAGCTTTCCTCACTCCATATAAAATCCTTAACCTTCTTCAAGGACTTGAAGAACGACAAGCACTTATCCCCAACCTTGGAGATGAATCGCCCTAATGCAGCAACCCTTCCAGTGAGCTTTTGAACATCTTTGATATTTTTGGTGGCTCCATGTCCAGGATTGCCTTTATTTTATCGGGATTGGCCTCGATTTCTCGATTCCTCTCTTGGAGACCATCAATCCCAAAAACTTTCCAGATCCCACTCCGAAAGCACACTTTGCAGGATTTAACATCATCTTGTGATATCTCAGGACCTCAAAAAGTTCCCTCAAATGAGTTATATGGTCAGTCTTTACTAGACTCTTGACTAACTTGTCATCGACATAAACTTTCATGGTCTTGCCAATAAGATCCTTAAAAATATTATTTACCAACCTTTGATAGGTGGATCCTGCATTCTTGAGACCAAATGCCATAACAAGATAACAATAAACACCAAAGTCAGTGATGAATGATACCTTTGGGATGTCGTCCTTGTGCATTTTGATTTGATTTTATCCACTAAATCCATCCATGAAGCTCAGCATCTCATGTCCAGCAGTAGCATCTATCAATGTATCTATCCTTGGCAACGAGAAACAATCCTTTGGGCATTCATCATTTAGATCAGTTTCTATTTGCCTTCTTCACCATTATAGTGTTTCCTAACCATTCCGGAAACTGAATCTCTTCAATGAAACCAGCCTCTAAGAGCTTCTCTACTTCCTATTTGATAGCTTCTTGCCTCTCTAGAGCAAAGCTTATTTTCTTTTGTTTCACAGTCTTTCAATTTGGATTCACATTCAGCTTATGAGTGATCAATTCTGGGTCTATGCCTGGAATATCAGCTGCTGACCATGAAAACACATCACAATTTTTAGTTTATATGCTTGACATCACTAGTCGTTAAAGTTCACTGACTCGGATATTTTACTTACTTGTTTACTTCTTTCTTTTTCAGGTACTCTAGAGAGCGTTTATGCTAACGCGTTCTCGATCTCGAAAGAAAACACTGGATAAAATGGAGGAAGAAGTTTTAGTAGAAGAAGAAATTCTTGTAGAAGAGGAGAAAGGTTAAGAAGAAGCTGTTATTGCAATGGAAGAATCAGAAGCGAATCTGAAGGCTTTGATGGATTACTCTCAACCAAAGATCGATGATATTCAGTCTAGCATTGTCAGACCAGCCATCGTGACTAACACTTTTAAAATCAAGGCTAGTATGATTCAGATGGTGCAGAACTCAGTCCAGTTTAAGGGTTCTCCAACGGAAGATCCCAACATGCATATTAGAGATTTCATTGAGATCTGTGAGACTTTAAAATTCAACAACGTGTCTGAAGATGCTATAAAGATAAGGCTTTTTCCATTCTCTCTGAGGGATAAAGCTAAGTGTTGGTTGCATTCTCTACCACCAGGCTCTATCACCAAGTGGGAAGATCTTACTCAGAAGTTTCTTACTAAATTCTTTCTTATGGCGAAGACAGTTGCAGTTCGGAATGCTCTTACTCAATTTGCGCAGTAATCGGGAGAGTCTTTATGTGAAGCTTGGGATCATTATAAGGAGATGCTTAGAAAGTGTCCTCATCATGGGATGCCTGACTAGATGATTATAAACTTCTTTTATATGGTTTGGGTGAGACTTTTAGACCCATGCTTAATGCAGCATCAGGTGGAGCCTTATGGGCTAAGAGCTACGATGAAGCTTATAATTTGATAGAACTGATGGCTGCTAATGAATACCAGAACCCTTCTCAAAGACTAACTCAAGTCAAGGTAGCGGGAATTCTAGATGTAGATGCAGCTACTGCTATAGCTGCTCAGCGTAAGGCTTTGACGATGAAGGTGGATTCTTTGGCTAATTATGGGGTTAATCAAATCACTAGTGTTTGGTGCACATGAGATGGAGCAGTGTGCTATTTCTAGTGAATCAGCTCTATTCGTGAGCAACTTCCATAGATCGCAGCTACCAGTTCCAGCCACCTATCATCCCAACAACCGCAATCATCCTAACTTTAGCTGGAGCAACACTCAGAATCCGGTGCAATAGCCTTATCAGCAGTATGCATCAAAACAATACAACCCTCCTGGTTTTCAACAACCGCAATACGCACGAAGACAACAACTCCAACTGCAACAATCTAATGAAAAATATGAATTGGAGGAGTTGAGGCTCATGTGAAAGAGCCAAGTGGTTTCTATTAAGACCTTGGAGAATCAAATTGGGCAGATTGCCAATGCTTTGTTGAATCGACAACCTTGTACACTCCGTAGTGACACAGAAGTTCCAGGAAAGAAGGAAGCAAAAGAGCAGGTTAAGGCAATTACATTGAGGTCTGGGAAGGTTGCAAGCCAAGAAAAAGCTCAAGTTAAAGAAGATGAAGTTGTGGTTAAAGAAGATATGCAGAAGGAAGAAGAAGTGGAACCAAAGAAGAAAACTGTGGAACACACTCCTCCTGAGGGTAATACAGGGGAGAAACGGGTCTATCCTCCACCTCCTTTTCCTAAAAGGCTGCAGAAGCAAAATTTGGATAAGCAGTTTGCTAAGTTTTTGGAGGTGTTCAAGAAACTTCATATCAACATACCTTTTGTTGAAGCTCTTGAACAGATGCCTAGCTACGCGAAGTTAATGAAAGGTATTCGCTTTAGAAAAGCGAAGCTCGATGACTTAAAGACCGTTGCTCTTACGGAGGAATACAGTGCTATATCATAACAAAAGTTGCCTCCAAAGCTTAAAGATCCTGGAAGCTTCACTATTTTTTGCACTATCGGAAACTTGTCATTCGACAAGTGTTTAGGTGATTTGGGAGCTAGCATCAATCTGATGCCGTTGTCTGTCTTCAAGAAGTTGGATTTACGTGATCTTAAGCGTACTTATATGTCCTTGCAGTTGGCCGATCATTCTATTACATATCCACGAGGCATTGTGGAGGATGTCTTGGTCAAGGTGGACAAACTCTTCTTTCCTGCGAACTTTGTAATTCTTGATTTCGAGGAGCATAAAAAGATTCCCATAATCTTGGGAAGACCATTCCTAGCTACTGGCCGAACCTTGATTGATGTGTAGAATGGTGAGCTCATTATGTGAGTAATGGATCAGGATGTGACTTTTAATGTATTCAATGCCATAAAATTCCCTAATGATAATGAGGAGTGCTTAAAAGTGGAATTGGTCGATTCTGTGGTTACTTCAGAACTTGATCAAATGCTAAGGTCTGATGCCTTAGAGAATGGTTTGTTGGGGAATTCAAATAGTGAAGATGATGAAGGTGATGAGCAGTTGCAGTATATGAATGCTTCTCCTTGGAAGCGATGGTTGGATCTGCCCTTTGAATCTCTTGGAATGTTAGAACTCAAAAATGTCGAGGGGCGTCTCAAGCCCTCTATTGATGAAGCTCCTACACTTGAGCTTAAACCATTGATTGAACACTTGAGGTATGCATTTTTAGGCGATGCATCTACTTTGCCTGTTATTATTGCATCTACCCTTTCAGGTAATGATAAGGAAAAGCTCTTGAGAATTCGGAGAGAGTTCAAATCGGAAATTGGATGGACTATAGCAGATATCAAGGGAATCAACCGTTCTTATTGCATGCACAAAATTTTGCTAGAGGAAGGAAGTAAGCCAACTGTTTAGCAACAAAGAAGGCTAAATCCGATAATGAAAGAGGTTGTGAAGAAGGAAATTATCAAGTGGCTAAATGCAGGGATCATCTATCCTATTTCTGACAGTTCTTGGGTGAGTCCAGTTCAGTGTGTGCCGAAGAAATGAGGTATCACTGTGGTCGCTAATGAGAAGAATGAGCTCATTCCTACTCGAACAGTCATGAGGTGGAGAGTTTGCATGGATTAGAGGAAGATGAACAATGCCATGAGGAAGGATCACTTCCCTCTTCCTTTCATTGATTAGATGCTTGATAGGTTGGCTAGGCATGAATATTATTGTCTTCCGAATGGCTATTCGGGTTATAATCAGATTTGCATCGCTCCAGAAAATCAGGAAAAAACTACCTTCACTTGTCCATTTGGTACTTTTTCCTTTCAGGAGAGTTTCTTTTGGGTTGTGTGGTGCACCTGCCACATTTCAGAGATGCATGATGTCTATCTTCTCTGACATGATTGGTCAGAATGTTGAGGTGTTCATGGATGATTTTTCTGTGTTCAGGGATTCTTTCGACGAGTGCTTGCAAAATCTTGGCGTGGTTCTTAAAAGGTGTGTTGAGACCAATCTGGTTCCCAACTGGGAGAAATGCCACTTTATGGTGCAACAGGGCATCATTCTTGGG
The DNA here is from genome assembly GCF_009905375.1 of Apium graveolens. NCBI lineage: Eukaryota > Viridiplantae > Streptophyta > Magnoliopsida > Apiales > Apiaceae > Apium > Apium graveolens. The sequence continues at coordinate 96,434 of NW_027418658.1, forward strand.
CACAAGGTCTCTAGTAAAGGTCTAGAGGTGGAAAAAGCCAAGGTGGGGGTCATTGAAAACCTTCCTCCACCAATTTTTGTTAAGGGGATTCACAGCTTTCTTGGTCATGCGGGTTTCTATAGGCGGTTCATCAAGGGCTTCTCTAAAATCTCTAAACCGTTGTGCAATTTATTAGAAGAATATGTCCCTTTCAAGTTTGATGATGAGTGTCTAGCTGCTTTTGAGAGCTTAAATAAGAGTTTGATCACGACACCTGTCATAACTGCACCTGATTGGAATGAGCCTTTTGAAATGATGTGCGATGCAAGTGACTATGCAGTTGGAGCAGTTCTTGGGAAAAGGAAGAACAATATATTTCATGTGGTCTACGGTGCTAGTAAGACCCTCAATGGTGCTCAACTGAACTATATTACTAATGAGAAGGAACTCTTAGCCATTGTCTATGGTTTTGAGAAGTTTCGATCTTATTTGCTTGGGACGAAAGTGACAGTTTTTACTAATCATGCTGTTATTCGTTATCTCGTCTCGAAAAAGGACTCGAAACCTAGATTAATTCGATGGGTTCTTCTACTTCGGGAGTTTGAGTTGGAGATCAAGGATAGGAAAGGTACTGAGAATCAAGTCGTTGATCATCTCTCTCGTTTAGAAGATCCAAGTGTGACTTCACGGGATAAGACATTGATAAATGAGTCTTTTACCGATGAGTAGTTGTTTGGAGTGCAAGAGGAAGAACCATGGTTCACAGACATTGTGAACTACCTTGTGAGCAATATTATGCCTCCATACTTGTCTTCTGCTCAAAGGAAGAAGTTTCTTCATGAGGTGAAGTGGTACACGTGCGATGAGCCTTTTTTGTTTCGACAAGGAGTTGACCAAATCATCAGGGGATGTATTCCGTATAGCGAGATAGAGGGTATCTTGTGAGACTGTCATTCGACTGTTTATGGAGGCCACTATGGTGGAGAAAAGACAGCAGCTCGTATTCTTCAAGCAGGATTCTTTTGGCCTACATTTTTTAAGGATGCGCATCGGTTCGTTTTGAAGTGTGATCGCTGCCAGCGTGTTGGTAATATGTCCAAGAGGGATGAGATGCCTCTTAATGTGCTACTCAAGGTTGAGGTCTTCGATGTATGGGGAATTGACTTTATGGGGCCATTTATCTCATCTTGCAATAATCAGTATATCTTCTTGCCGGTTGGTTATGTGTCAAAATGGGTGGAAGTCAAGGCTTTGTCGACAAATGATGTGAAGATAGTGCTAAATTTTCTTCACAAGCAGATATTCACAAGATTTGGGACTCCGAGAGTCATAATCAGTAACGAGGGATCGCATTTCTGCAATCGCAAGTTCACTACTCTGATGCAGAGATATAATGTGAATCATCGCATTGCTACAACCTACCAACCTCAGACTAATGGTCAAGCTAAGGTATCTAATAGAGAGATCAAGCGTATTCTAGAGAAAGTTGTATGTCCATCGAGAAAGGATTGGTCTTTGAAGCTGGATGAAGCTGTTTGGGCGTATCGAACAGCATACAAGACTCCGCTAGGCATGTCTCCGTTTCAATTGGTTTATGGTAAATGATGTAATTTTCCAATGGAGCTAGAGCACAAAGTCTATTGGGATTTGAAGAAATTGAACCTTGATATGGATGTAGCTGGTAAGAAAATGATGCTTCAATTGAATGAACTCGATGAGTTTCGACTTCAAGAGTATGAGAATAATAAAATGTATGAGGCAAAAGTCAAGAGGTGGCATGATAGGGGTTTAATGCTCAAATCATTTGTCCCGGGGCAACAAGTTCTTTTGTTCAACTCTCGTCTTCATCCTTTTCCTGGGAAATTGAAGTCGAGGTGGTTAGGGCCATTTGTTATCAAAACTGTGTTTTCACATGGAGCGGTGGAGTATTTTGAGAATGATCCAGGCAAAGCGTTCAAGGTGAATGGACAACGGTTGAAGCATTATTCTGGAAATACTGCAAACCGTGAGGTGGTTAGTCCCGTTTTGTTGTCCACTTGATCTCGGGATTCTATGTCAAGCTAGTGACATAAACCAAGCACTTCTTGGGAGGCAACCCAAGTTTGTTATACATTAGTAGAAGATAGAAGGAAGAAAAAGCAGAAGAAAAGAGAAAAAAATCAGAAAAATCAGAAAAAAATAGGGTATTTTTACAGAAGTACGGCGCGCCCGCGCTGCTTGGCGGGGCGGCCGCACTGAAAGTACAGAAGCATGGCGCGCCCGGGCTGGGAAGCGGGTTGGCCGCATTGGTTTGACAGACATACTATGCATCCGCGCTCGGATAGCACGTGGCCGCGCTGCACCCCTGGAAAAAAAATCAGAAAAATGAAAAATTCAAATAAAAAACAAACACCCAGCCGAATTTACCTCCTCCACTTCCCATAATTCCTTCTTCAAATCAATTCTTACACCCCATTACCCCCACTAATTCCATAATCTTTTCCCACTTCTTTTCCAAACCTATGTTTAATCCCTATATATACATACACTTATACACATTCATCTCCACCATACTTTTTTAATTCTCCAACCTAAATCTCTCTTAAATATTTCTTTCTTCTCAATTTATTCGAATTCAATGGCACCCAAGAGATAAAAGACTTAAGTCAGCAGCAGCAGCACCGATTCTTCAAGTGTTGGGGTGTGAGGCCTAGTTTTGTGACTTCGGAGGCTGAAGCGGAGTATATGAGGCTGCTATCGAAGCCCATAGCAAAAGATAGGGGTTTTCTACCATCGGGAAGGGATGATAAGCTTTTGGAGATGATTCTGGAGATGGGTTAGGTCTCTTTTTATGAGGCACCTGCTGCTGTGCCCATAAGTGTTGTTTGCGAGTTTTACGCAAATGCGAAGGCGGATAAGAACGAGTACTCAGTGGTTAGGGGGTTGACTGTGGACTATACTGTGGAGGCTATTCGGAGGGTGACTAACCGGCCCGAGAGACAGTCGGAGCAGGAGGATTGGGTGACGAAGACTGAGGATTTTGACTTGGACATGATTGTTGTGATGTTGTGTGTCCCAAACACTCACTGGAAGTTAAAGAAGGGGTCAAACGAGTATGCCACTTTTCCTGCCTCTTACATGAACAGGTTCGCTCGTGCATGGAACTCTTTTATCTGTGCGAACATCATGCCTTCTTCAAATGTGCACGATGTTACTGTGGATCGTGCCAAGTTGTTGTGGGGGATATTGCAGGGCGACTATGTGGATCTTGGATGAGTGGTTTGGGGGAAAGGCTGATGAGAAGGGGCACAGTTATTTCTATGATCACTTGCCGGGTGGCCAGCAAGCCGATCAGACTTATGCTGGTGGTTCTACTCAGGCCCGCAGAGCAGCTTGGGACATCAGATGGGAGAGGCTGGTTCTTCACAGCAGCAGCAGGATGTCGAGGACAGTGCTGGGTTAGGTTCAGCGCAGTATAGGTGCTTGATGAGGCGGATGGATGTGATATATGACATCCATAGCAGGTTTGTATAGGACCTTACCCAGGCGTTGGGGACAGCTTACAGAGCCACAGGAGTTGACATTCAGTGGCCAGTTTTTGGTGAGGATGTTGTGTACCCCCTCCTGACACTCCACCCGCGGAGGGTGATGCTCCCGATTCCGAGTAGGTATGCCTAATTCATTACTATTACTTTCACTTAGGATATTGAATATTTTAATTTTGGGGGTGGTAGTTAAGGAATATGTTTGTGTGTGTGTCCATTTAGTTGCATATTCATGCTAGTTTAGTTCATATAGTTGCATATTTACAATGCAGTTTTTTTTTATTTTGCTTATTTAAGGAGAAGACGGCTAGAAGACCTAGGAGCACAAATACAATGAAGCATTAGAAAAGATTGTTTTTACTTGAGATTATTTAATTAATTTGTAATCTTGGATGCCTGTTTTCTTGTTTGTTGAACCTATTACTCTCGATTACGTACTTTGATTATTTATCCAGTTTATAAAGACTTAGTTTATTATACCATGCTTTCATCGGAACCCATGGTGATTATGAGTTCGGTTATGAACTAATCGTTATCGTGGGGTTCTAGCGGATTTACTTATGGATTTTAATAATTAATTTTTTTTCGATATCTTAGTGTGTGGTGCCTAGTATTGGTTATGCTTATTCGTCTTATGAGCGTCGTGAACTTATAAGATAGCGTGTTAATCTCTATTGAAAAAAAAGTGAATATAGGGGTTTAGAACTTGCCATGCTAGCATAGGTTCATGTATTTATTATGCATGATTCGTAGGTAATTTTAACCATATTACTTGCCCTATGTAATCATGATAGATAAATTGTGCACTAAACCGTTATGTTGTCAAATTCTATAGACATATAGGGTCTCAATATAATTGGTGTCTATTCAGCTTCTATCTCTTTTGTGGATGTCTCGTAGTAGGGTATTCGTACAACAAAAGTTGGAGATTACTAGTTTCGTGTAATCTAATTCGTTGTCATCGCCATTGCATGCTAAGGTTAAGAACAATGACTTTGAATGAAGTAGTAATGAAGTTAGAATATCATGTTTGTGTCATATAAGTAAATCAACCTCAATTCTCTGAGTTAATGTTATTTAGTATAATCTTTTAGTTAATCGTAGTTATAAACCATCTCAACTTGTTATCATCTTAGCATTGAATAATAACCATACCATTGTTGCATAAGTGCATAAATTGAATTTAACCTAAACAACTCTCTGTGGGAACGAACTAGATAGAATTCTTTATTACTTGCGAACGCGTATACTTGCGTGTAAATTAGCGGATATTTTCATCTTAACAGTTACACAAGCTGATTTAGTTTTATTTTATATTTACACTAACAGCACACCAAAGATTTTATTTACCATAAGTTGTTGTGCTTATACTTCAGCTTTTTTCCAGTATATTCTTACTCAGAAGCTTTAAAGTAATCATTCAGATATCTCGAAGGATCATCAATTCTTGGAAACTGATAACTAAGAGACTATGGGTTTGATCTAACTGGTTGTCTAGATATAAACTGTATAGTTTGCAAAAATGACAGGAAAGAATCTATATAGGAGTTGTCACTATCTAGAAGACAAACTGGAATCTGGAGCTTGCAAAGAGCTTAATATTGTGTCAATCTCTACTACTGAGAATAAAGACACTGTTGTTGGAGGATGTTGTACACAACTTTTATGGACAAAGGTTAATCTGTTGAATATGGCTTGTAGTTGGAATAAACTCCAAACTACTTTGATAACACCACAGCCTTTGCAATAACTGTAAATTCAGGCCAACTCTCAAGAATCAGGCACATTAACACAAACATATATCTCTACCAAACAAAATTTACTTTCACACATGTTATAAGTGAGCTAGGTACGTCAAAAGTCATTTTAATCTGTTACGAATTATATACACTTTTGATGATGAACAAAATATATAGCACAAAATCTTGTTAAGTATGCGTAACCACCAACAGCTAAGTTACCGCTCGATAGCCGTTGATGGAGCAGCTTATCAATGATAAGAATGTGTAGCATTTTTCAAGTAGATCTCAGATGATAGCCAGTACTGTAATTGTTAATTCCATGGTTATCTTTGACTCAATGGATAAATAGAATAAGATGGCGAATTGTAAATACTCGATGCCATGAAATTCTGTTTTAAATGAAGTGAGACAATCAATGTCTAAGGAAGAACACTTTCAACGGCTACGGAACTAGTTCATCTAGGGTTAGGGAACCAGCTCATCTACGGCTAAGAAATGTACTGTCAATGGATAATGTAACAAATAGCAGTTGACAATCACCAAACAGAGCATAAATATCAAATATGACAGAGAACATGGGCTGACTAAAGATCTTAGTTTAAAAAATAGGATCCAAGACAAAATGAGCATGTAATATTCGATAATGAAGCAGAAGAAATATTCCATTTCCATGCATGAGAAATTGGAGGGGCATTCGAACCAACACATCAAGATAAAATCTAACCCAATTTATCATGGCTCACAGGAAAAAGAATGAAGAAGAAATTTTGCTTGTTGTACCTCAAAGACTGTAATATGTAGTGTTTCGAAAGACTTGTAACTTGGTAATATAGAAACCAAGTAGTAGTAGTGTAGTCCTTAATAAATAGGAATTAGGGTTTTCAAAAGAGCTAAGGCGGGAGCATCTTCTCTTAGAAAAACACTGAAAAAAGCAGATGTTAAAATCTTGTAATTTGCATAGATTATTTCTTCAATATATAACTCAGGTGACAAGTCAAAAACAAACCACCTGATATTTTAAATCTCGTGCTCTTATTTCACTTTAAAAATTGTTGAAAATGAAAAATGTTGAAAATTATAATTTATATTCAACCCCCTTCTATAAATTACTCGTATATTGATTGTTGATAAATAACAATTGGTATCAGAGCAAGCCTTCAATCTACAGAGGGTTTAAAGATTATGAAGCTATACAATCAATTATGGGTAAGAAGGATGTAGGTGTGAAGACTCCAGTTCTTGACAGAGAATTTTATTGTCACTGGAAAGTGAATATGAGGCTTCACTTGATGTCTCAAGATAAGGGGTTTGTCCGATGTATTGACAATGGCCCTCATGTTCCAATGGAGACAATCACAGGACTTGCAGCAGCTGACAGAACCATGGTGCTGACAGAATAATGGTAAAACATCTAGATGACTACTCTCCTGAAGATCTGGAAGAAGTTAACAAAGACAAGAAATCTATGAACGTCCTGTTTAATGGCATATATTCTGACATGTTCGAATTTCATGAACTTTCCCACTGTCAAGGATGTATGGGATACCATTAAAACTCTCTGTGAGAGATCTGAACAACTCAGAGAGAAGAAGATACAGCTCTTCATACAACAGTATGAGTATTTCCACTATATTCCTGGAGAAGGTCTGAGTGGGAAATTTAACAGATTTCAAAAATTATTGAACGGTCTAAGGTTGCATGAAATAGTTTATCTTGTCAAGGAATCCAATCTAAAGTTCTTGAGATCTCTTCCAAAAGAATAAAAATAAACAACAGTCTCTGTCAGAAATTCTTATGACTACAAGGATTACACTCTTGATAGACTATACGAGGTGCTGAAGACGTATGAGTTGGAGATGCAACATGAGGAAATTGAAAAAGGGCAAAGAAAAGATAAATATGTAGCTCTTATTGCATCAAATCACCGTGAGAAGCAAGTGGAAGTAACTGCGGAATCTAGAACAACTGAAGCTGATGAAGCAAGACCAAAATCATTAAAAGGGAAAGCCAAGGATGTTGAAACTGAAATTGTCTCTTCCTCAACTGATGAGCTTGAAGAGCTAGATGAGCCCATGGCCTTTCTCTCAAAGAGATTTTCTAATATGAAATTCAAAAGAAAATCCTTCTCAAACCATTTAAAAAAGAGTTCAGCTCTGACATAAATTTGTTTGAAAATTCAAATTTAAATGTTATAATTGTGGAATAGCTAGATACTTTGCGAATGAATGCAGAAAGCCAAAAAATCCTAGAAGTAATAGAGTTGTTGACCATAAGTCGAAATACTTTGATCTTTTGATACAAAAGGAGAGGGCATTCATTACCAAGGAGAAGGATTGGTCTGATGGGAATGATTCAGATGAGAAAGATGTTTATGTGAATCTAGCGCTCGTAGAAAATGATGATGGTCTTGAAGCAAGTCCGTCAAGCACTCAGGTAATCACTACTGACTTGTCTAACCTAAGTAAGAGTGAATGCAAGGAAACTATAATGAATTGACACCTGAATTGTATAACTTGCATATTTCTCTTAAATCTCTCAAGAAAGAAAATGCTAGAGTTAAAGAAACTATATCTCTACTTATTGAGAAAGAAACTCAGTTGCATGAACTTTTTAAATTAAAAAGAGATTATCTGGTAGTAAAAGATGACTTGCTTGATGTGTTAAAAAGGGAAGAAAACCTTAAAAATCAGCTTAATTATGAACAAAATGTTATTGCTAAGTGGAAAGAATCAAGGAATGCTGCCAACAAAATCATAGAAGGCACTGAATATTTCTGCGATTTTGTCTAAAACTGTTAATGATTCCTGTGTGTCAACGGATAGGGACTATTTGTTGAAAAATGAAGCTTTAACGGATAAAATCTATTCGTTCAAGGAAACAATTAGCTCTTCCAAACTGGAAAAACTTCTTGAGAAATATGGTCTCGTTAATAAAACTTTGTTACTAGTGAGTGTAGCAAAACCAAACTAGACAAGCCTTAGAATACTAGACGTCTATCCTGAAGGGTTTCGAGGTATAAAACGCATCGGAAACAGTAATTAAAAATGTGAAAAACCAGAATTTTCGAAACCCACCATAGGACCCATGTGAAAAATAAATATTTAATTCATAAATCAGATTATTTACATTAAAAATCTCTATAAATTGGTTGACTAATGGATATCCAAAGCTTGTTCAATCACCACGCATCCCGCTCTCACGATTTTGACGCTTTATCGGTATCCACACGAATGCTTGAACTCAAGAATCGGGTGTGTACTAGCACAAAATCGTGTCTTCTTACTCTCTCTCCATCTTCTGTCTTGGTGGCTAGGGTTTTAGTAAAAGTCTTGCATACAAAATCAGCCACACAAGAGATATTATATAGAGGGGAGAAAAATGAATTATAACTCTTAACTAATTAGGAGTTATTATTAATTCGAAATTCCTATTTGTATTATAATTAAGTCTCACTTAATTATTTAACAAATAAATTTCATAATTAATTTTAGTAAATTCAAATAACATTATTTATCTAATTAATTAAGTCAAATTTAATTAATATTATAAATAATTTGAATTACTTTAATTAATTTAAATCCAATTTAAAATAAATAATCGCTCAAGCATTCTTTGTGTGTGACCCTATAGGTTATTATTCCGTTGACAACAAATTTTAAATATAATTTAAAATCGTAAACAATGAGCGGCATCTAGTAATATATCATTGCTACCCAAGTAATTATAATTAAATCGGTGATCGATTAAAACTTTCATGAATAATGTACAATGTAATATAATCACTTTAATCACATATTATAGATTAAACTAGAGGCATGTAAATGTGTCATCCTCGTCAAAGTTTAATTCTGGTTTCCCTGATCAATGAGTAGACTGTTGTATTAAATCAACATTTGAGCGCGGCCACGCATTTTATAGTCTAGCTCACACAAGAGGCCAATAATATCGCTCCTAAAATTATGAGGGTTCAATCCTTTCTAGATCATTCATATTTCTCATATGATTCATAATAAACCCGAAATACACTTTTATCATTACTCGGTCAAATGTAACTTTTAATATAATCAAAGTATATTAATTCTCATATAAAAAATATAATAATTTCAAGTCTAAGGACCATTACATCATTATCACAGTGAGAATTACTTATGACACAACAGACATATAGAATCTCATATTAGGTCAGTCCATCACCCTGTACATTTACATCCACCTGTGTTTTTGACTTTAGTGCCACTATACCTATGATCAATGTGATGTGATCATCAGTCAACAAATACACCAGTCTTAATGCATTATTATTGTCCTTTAATAATAATACTCGACTAGGGACCTTTAGAAATATTGATACTATTCTTATAATCTCATTTCTAAGTCACGTACTGTAACACCCCCAAATCCGGGGTCGGGGATCCGGGTTGTCACGAGTTCCATTTCCCTTAATAACACCCAATCTTAATAAACAATCAACTACTCTCTACTGTGACCCCACAATAAACACACACACCACAAGTTATAGTCTCAGATATGAATATCCAAAACTAATCACAAGTCATTTTATTCCACAATTATCTGCCAATACACCTTAAAAGGGTTTCTGAATAAATTTACATTTCTTTGCCATTATTACAATTCATATATATACATAAATCTGGTACATCAAAAGTTGAAGCCAAGCCTATTGGTAGTTACTACCTCAGCTACAGCGACATCAACGCCTATAGGAAACTGCAGAACGTTTCCTATCCGCTCGCGAATTGGGAGCTTGGTCCTGTTCATCTTTTCTATCTGTTGTTGTGTGAAGAAAGAAGAAAGCAAGGGTGAGCAGCAAGCCCACCAAAATAATATGTATAATGATTAACAATATATGTGCCTTCTCATAGTACTCATGAAAGTCTTGGTCAAAAGAAATGAACTAAGTTTGATATCTTAATGCGATGAAGTCGCAAAATATTTAGTATATATATACATATATAATTTTCAAAATCTTGGAAGTCCTCTTCCATGCATAATATACATAGAGTTCCAGTTTATAACTGTATAAAAATATCGTTGCAAGGTGATCTCATATATCTAACCTTGTCTCAACGTTTTTGTGAAAATCTTTGTCATGCATAAGATAATCATTTACTAGATATAAGTTTAAAAGATGAAGTTACAAGATACTCCAATATACTTATATCCGAATACTACTTGAACTACCACCGTTCAAGTTATAATCAGTTTCAAAAGTTCATCACCCAGATGAGACTACAAGATAAGACTTGAATAGATTCAATCCTTGAAATATCATTATAAATAATGAAGTTACGAGATACTTCATTAAGTCCCGATATATATATACACCTATATATATACATTTCATACACTCCTTGAAAACCTCTGTTATGAAAATTATAAACAGAGTTGCAATATCCAATGAATTTTGGAAAGGAGAAAACCTTGGCATAAACCTGATATCTTGCTGATCAGTCAAAGATACCAATAAGTAACCTTTTCTACTAGTAGATGGACGAATTCCCCACTGGTCATCACCCTGGTCGCAATAGGACCTTATGCTGGACTGCCACTCAGCCACTTATGCATTTGATGGACTCCCACTGAGCCACTTACACTTTCATGGACGCCCACTGAGCCCATGTTGCTTATGCCGACTCAAATAGATGGACTTACTTCCCGAACGTTGGGTAAGTAATCAATTCATTTACCAAAACAGCAACCTCGTTGCGAATATAAAATACACCACAGAGCCGGATCCCTTAGATTTTTTTTTGAGCGAGTATTCAAGTCCCCTTCAAAAAGGAAGATCTTAAATATAAAAAAAATGAGTTTTCGGACCCACTCTAACTTTTAAAAATCATTTTAAAGACTCGAAAACACTTTAAAGAGCGTTTGGAGTAATGCTGATTTAACAAAGTAAATCAGTCCCAATATATTAGAAAATATCTGAATATTATTATTTAAATAATATTCCCATAAAGAATAATCTTTATACAAATGATTGAAGTAGAAGTTGTAAAACTTATACTTGAAATGAGTATTAGATAACCAAAGATATACTTATACGAAAGTACTATCTTTATTTGAATAATCAAAAATAAGTTTGATTATCGACACCTTATTCTTTAATAAAATAAAGGATATATCTCAGCAAATAATCGGAGTCATAGATCCTTAAATGAATATTCAAATAATATTCATTTAATAAAATAAACTGAGTCATAAGCCCTCGAATGAATATTCAAATAATATTCAAATAATAAAATAAACTGAGTCATAAGCCCTCGAATGAATATTTGAAATAATATTCATTAAATAAAATAAAAGGAGTCATAAGTCCTCGAGTGAATATTCAAGTAATATTCATTAAATAAAATAAAAGGAGTCATAAGTCCTCGAGTGAATATTCAAGTAATATTCATTAAATAAAATAAAAGGAGTCATAAATCCTCGAATGAATATTCAAGTAATATTCATTAAATAGAATAAACAGAGTCATAAGTCCTCGAATGAATATTCCGAGTAATATTCATTAATAAAAATAAAGTTATCGAATAAACCTTATTCGATTAATAGTTTTGAAAACTATATCTATATATATATAAATATATATATATATAATATACTCGGGAACATCGACTCCCGGTTTAGAAATATGTTCACCTTTGGGTCCCCTATACTAAGGGTATACACAACTACTGCTTATCTCTAGCATAGGTATTATGCAACTTATAAGCATTTGAATCAACAATTAGATATCAAGATTACGAAACAGACATGCATATATACCATATCAGCATGCTCCAATATATCGCAAGATTTGCTAATAACATTCATGCACTTATCACAAGATAATGCATATACATATATACATCACAACAACAGTATAACGGGTAGAAAACTTGCCTGAGTGCTCCCGGATAGACTTAAGCTTAGAGTGGGTCCGATAACCTATGAATAACAACATAAGTCAGAATTAGACCCCGGTCGCTTAAGAAACTAGACTTTAACCATTTAGAGTCCTAATGTTCGCTTTCGCGCTTAACTATTCACTTAAGTCGCTCGAGTACCCTTGGCTCCACCATTTTAAATAAATTAACCATTACGAGTTTTAAGGCGATTCTTTCGCAAGTGTCTTACCAACTGCCTATTACACCTTACATAAATGTTTCATACACTAATTAACCCTTTTTAGGTCTTTAACCTATGTTTCAAAGTAAGGCGAGGGGTAATGTTTCGTTCGCGAAACGTCGTTACTTAAAACGGCCGTTTCTCCTAAACCGTACATCGGAATCAAACGAACCACATATCAAAATGAAGCTCGTAACATGAACTATCTAAAAATAGCAATGGTCAAAACCTAGCAGGGAGTTCTCGGGTCCTAATGTTATGAACAAAAGCAGTCTAAAGTAAATCGGACATTACGACGGCTATGTTTACGCGATTTCCCAAATTTAAACCATTCCAAAACAACCACCAATCAATCCCAATTCACAACCCAATCAAAACTCCATCCATACTACATCATAACAGCCCCAATCAACTCAACATTAACAATTTATACTTATTCTTAAACTTGAATTTAAGCTATACTTAAGTTCATTAATCAATACTCCAAGAATTACAACTCCAAAACATTACAAAACCAACTATCCTCTACAACTCAACCAAACTTTAAACAAACAAGCATCATGCTTCACATATCCTATATCAATCATAACCATTCCTAAATACTCAAAACTAAAAGCTAGGGTTTGGAGTTTATACCTTCTTGAAGCTTCTTAACACAACACAAGAGCTTTGAATGCCTAAAAGAACCTTGATCCTTGCTTGTATAACCTTAAACTTTCATAAAAATTCAAGAAAACTAAAGTTATTTTTTGAAAGTTACTATTCACCATCTTCTTCCTTGATTTATAAAAAAAGATTGGCTTGGAATTAGAAGCTTAAACTTATTGGAAGTAGGTAACTATCCATGGGGAAGCTTAGATAAATACCTTGCCAAATAGTAAGTGGTGGAGCTTGGATCTTCATTTTTGATAAAAGAAGCCGAGAGCTTCCTTGAAGAAATGGAGTGTTTTGTGTTTTTTGTTGTTATGATTTGTTTTTGGCTTGGTTGATTCACCTTGTTTGTTTAATTAACTTTTTACCATGGTAAAGAATGAATGGTCCACAATCAACCAACCAATCCCTCCTTTTTGTCATGCTTAAGTCACCATGCTTATGTCATCTTCCACACTTGTCTTCTTCTTGTTGGTGTGATGACATCATCATCCACTAACCCCTTGATTAACTCTTAATTGCTTGCCTAATGACCGCTGGTCTGTTATACGGTTCGCTTAACTTTCGTTCTCGTTTATCGTTTGAGGGATCATACCCGGGATCTTATTACTTGGGTTCCCTTTAACCTTTCTCAATACATTTTCCTTTTATGATCCCCTATTAAAATCCTTGAATTTAAATCATTTTTATCCTGTTACTTTATACTCAATTCTTTCGATATCTGGTGGATTTTCGGGAAAAATCAAAGTGTTCGGATTTGGATTCTGACGATCTTTACATACACTTATATACCACATAGAGTACTAATAATATCTCAGAAGATCAATAAAAGAACCCCTACATAGTGTGGCATGAAAAGTTTTCTCATTCAGCATAATCTGCAAAATCACTATTCATAAGGGTTTCAAAAATTTCCAAAAATTGGGGTTATTACAGTCTCCCCTCCTTAAAAGGATTCCGTCCCGGAATCAGATAGAAAATGAATATGGATACTCTCTTAGCATTACACTTTCTAATTCTCAAGTAAATTTTCCCATATTGTGGTTCTTCCATCAAACTCTGAATAGTTTGATAACCCTTCTCCTAAGCACTTGTTCCTTTTTCAATCTATAACCCATCATGGTCGCTCCATATAGGTTACGTCTGGTTGCATGTCTATACGCTCATATGCCCCTATTTATCTGGCATCCGAATTACACTTCCTTAACATTGATACGTGAAACACGTTATGACTTGCTACATGTTCTGGGGTAAGGCTAGCTCATATGCTAACTTCCCAATACTTCTTAATATATCCAAGGGTCCGACAAATTGTGGACTTAGCTTTCCTTTCTTTCCGAATCTCATCAATCCTTTCCAAGGGTTTCCAAGAGGATACCTTTAACAACACTAGGTCCCCTACTTCCTATTCTTTGTCCTTTCGTGTCAAATCAACATACTTTTTATGTCCATCTTGGGTTACTACCAGCCGTCCTCTGATTAGATCTATTATATCCTTGGTCCTTTGGACTACTGCGGGTCCGAGCATCTTGCGCTCTACAACTTCATCCTAACATAAGGGAGATCGACATTGTCTTCCCTCAAGGATCTCATAAGGCGACAACTCGATAATGACATATGATCTATTGTCGTAAGAGAACTCAATCCGTGTTAAGTGATCATTCCAATTTCTTTCAAGTCTATTGCACAGACTCTCATTATAGCTTTTAGCATTAGAGCTTTTGCTTCTCAATACCCATTCTTTTCCAGTTCGTAATCGCTACTACCTTTCGTTCCTAATATTATACTGGTTATACTTTTGCTCGTTAGCGTTCTATAACCTTTTAATAACCTCGTCAACCTTAGTATCACGAATGTGTTTCCATTCCGAATACCACCACAACTTTACTACTCCTTTTTTAGCTGCTTCTATCTTCGAAAGCTTAATCCTTCATATAGAAGTAAAAGAATTTATTGAGAGATCACTATGATCATGAACACTTGTTATATCGCATAGTTAGTACAGAAGGTGGCCAGCCTTTAGTACTTGACAAGCAATTAAACAATAGATGGTATCCTACTAGGCTTCTATCACACAGATAGATAGTCATTCGGCAATACCTCCCCTTCTGGAAGGGTTGTTCTTCTCAGCTTATATGAAATGAAAAGGAGAGAAAAGAATGAACTGAAGAGAATTGTATATATATAAAATATACTGCCACAAAATATCTGGCTTGGAATCTACCTCTGAACTATAGAGGTTTGTCATAGGAGAACAAATCATATACGTATATATATCAACATCAAGTATTATCGCATCGCATTTCACATGCTTAAATATTTTTGCTATTCCGTCCATCATTCTATGGACCCATGCTCTTCCTCGAGCTTATACACAATCACCTTTGAAACTCCCTTGACATTGAAAATCGAATCTGGGATCTCATTCTAGACATCATCGCTACTAGAATTCTATGCTTGCATCGCAACCTTCCTCATATAGTCATACGACCCTCTATTGATAAGGAGAAATAAATATTCAATAGGTAAATAATCTACTTAATTAGTCTATTCAATGATAACTTATACATCACCATGACCCGATTAGGGGTACTCAATCTCAACATTCATTACAGTACAACTCTCACAGTTGTCATTGTCTCATTATTCATTGACTTATTGGAGCATTACTATGGTCTACCACTGACCTACTGTAGTCATTCATTTTCCATGAAATCTTCATATCTAACCATACAAAGTCCATAACTACCTTATCGAATTCTTCTAAGGAGTTAACATAATCACCATTCATAATTCATGAAGAACACTCCAGATCCTGGCGTAAATTCATGACATGAAGCAGATAAAATTGCAGAAGAGTTTCAATCAAAGCAACGATAGCAGGTTAATACCCTTCTTAATCATATGCCTTCAATAGAAGACTTAACTCAAAGGTTCGTTTAGTCCTTCTTGAAACATGGTCCTGGCTTATCTCAAGATAGTACCTTCTAAGATAGATAGCCCGCTCATGGTGATTACACGAATTAAACCTTTACCCAACTACTATTACGGTTGAGTATTGCACAGTCATCAGAAGGAATGTCAATCTTCCAAACCATAATACAACCTTCATAGCTTTAACCATCATCACTGTATTCTTTTGGCACAAGCGCCTATAATTATCCTCTTACCTTTAAAGTGTCGGCCACCTCTTTGGTCTTTGTAAGGCATATGTCATAGCCTATTTGTATATTCGAGGATTTAACTCAACTCAAATAAGAATGTAATAAGTAAATAGTGGATCTACCGTCAAAGAGATCTCACAGAGTAACATCTGTCAGAGGATTCAGAAACAAGGTTCATCTACAGACTTGAGGAATTAATTCACTGGAAGAAGTTCAAGAAATTGATCATGCCTCAGTGATATAAATCAAGATTGTGGATTTAATCAAGTGACAGAGATCTCGTCAGGGTATCAGATAATTACAGGGATTTAATCTGAAGAAAATCAAAGTATCAAAGTCAAGACATGAAGAAACATCACGGAAGTTAGTCACTCATGAACCAGACAGTACATCGAGTGTCAACATTGAAGTGGTGGAAATTGATTCATATATTTCAGTGATTT
Source organism: Apium graveolens (assembly GCF_009905375.1). Lineage (NCBI taxonomy): Eukaryota > Viridiplantae > Streptophyta > Magnoliopsida > Apiales > Apiaceae > Apium > Apium graveolens. Next base: position 113,068 of record NW_027418658.1, read on the forward strand.
TCAGAAGATTTGCAGAAGAATGGGTGCTGTTGAAGACTAGAATTAATTCTCTATTAATTAATTAAGTCATCTAATTTAATTAAGAAAATAAATTATATCTGCGAAGAATAATTTATTTATTAATTGAATTAATTGATTAATTAATTCTGAATTAATTTTAGGAATTTTCAGAATTTAAATTGGATTAAAATTCATTTAAATTCAACAAGACAAACTGATTGTACTAATATGACAATCGGTATGACAATTGATAGTCATACCGAAAGTCATGCTAGTACAAACAATTGTCTTGCCGAAAGTTACACTGGGAGGTGGATAGTCTTGCTAGTTCATTCTAATAGTCTTGCTAGTTCATTTGATAGTCCTACCGATTGTCTTGCTGAGCTCAGGATTGTCATTCCAGTTCATTCTATTCGGATGTTTGATTAAAAAGAAGCAGAAGCAGAACACATTAAAAATATCCAACAACACAGAAGTCAAGAAAAAAGCAGAAAAGAAAAACAAGAAGCAATATTTCATCTTTTCATCTGCATACTTCAAGATTAAATTTCTAGATTGTAAAGTTAAATCCAATCCACTAGAAATCTTTATCTTGCTCTTGTGTAACAATCTAGCGGATCAAAATCCCTAGAACTTAATCTCAAATCGCGTTTAGCATTTGATTCTAATTATTGCAAAAATAGAAAAAGTTCATGTCGAATTTATTCTAAATTTGTGATAATTAATTTGAGATTAATTCCTTGTAATCGATACAGTTGTTGTAACACCTTTCAAGTTTAATAATATTTTTATTTAACTTGAATTTTGTTTCACATTTTTTATTCCGCATTTATTCGATTATTCGGTACTGTTTGTATTCAACCCCCCTTCTACAAACACATTGGGACCTAACAATTGGTATCAGAGCCTTCTGATTAACGAACAAATCAAGATCCTAGACTTTTGTGATTTTTCAACTCCTTGAATTTTTATTTATTCAAAAATTCATAATGACTTCACAAAAAGTTGGAACCGTTAAAATTCCACTATTTGATAAAGAAAATTATATCATGTGGAAGAAGATGCTTTTATTTTTACAAGTTGCAAATCCCAAATATCTGAACTTGTTAAAGAAGGGTCCAACAACTCCAATGGTTATTGAACCAGAGGTGATAGTAGATGATGTTGTGATTACCAAAGCTAGAACCTATCCAAAAGAGCCTGAGGATTTTTCTCCTGCTGAAAAAGAAGAAGCCTCCTTGGATGCCAGCCTTCAATTAATATTAATTGATTCCCTTGATCCCTTGATGAACAGACATGTGATGAACTGTAAAAATTCCAAGCACATGTGGGAAACTATTGAGGTGATTAATGAAGGCACAGAGGAAGTTAGGGATAACAAGTTGGAGATCCTAACCTCTGAGTATGAATATTTTATATCAAATCCAGGAGAAGGAATTACTGAAGTGTTTGAGAGGTACAATGCGTTGATCAACAACCTGAACATAAATGGGAAATATTATTCAATCAGGGAGGTCAACAAAAAGTTCCTTTTAACACTGCCAACTCATCTTGAACATAGAATCACTGCCATTAGAGAAGCTAGAGATCTGAGTGAGATTTCTTTGGATAGACTCTATGGTGTGTTGAAAACCTATGAGTTTGAGCAGATTCAGCAAAAGAAAGTCTACGGGAAAGATAGAATGGTCAGCACATCTACTGCTCTTGTAGCTGAAGGTCAACAACAACAACAATCTCAACAGTCGGAGAGAATGGTACAGTTTTCCAAGGCTGAGGAAAATGTGTTAGTAGCACAATATGATCCTCCTAGTACAAATCAATCAAGTGATGATTTTTATTCCTTGGAAGAGCTGGAGCAATTGGAAGATGAGTCAATTGAAAGGAATATGTCCTAAGTCCAATCGTGTATTAGGATTTAGGAATAACTTTTATGTAATCTGTTTTGATTTCATTGATATTAATAAAAGACTTGTTTTGTTTTTTATTACGGGCTTTATCTATTTAAGTGTTTAAATAAGATATACCATAGTTTAGAGTAAAGCTTTTTATGGATTATGATGAGATCATAATAGTGAGACCTAAAAAGATGATAACTCTAAACTTAAATAGTTCCCGGTCGTAGGATTACTAACTGGTAATTAATAATCCGCAAAGATCGGTACATACTATGCTTGCTTCATTATGAAGGATGTCTGTTCTCATAGACATTTGTTTGGTGACACTATAGCTAGTATGTAGGTGCTTATTATAGAATAAGTTCACTGAACATGACTCGCACAGCTGAACAACTGATGGAGTTCACTCACGTGTCAGCAGTTGTTCGCTTAGTGATAGTTGTACAAGTATCCTTAGACTTGAGGTCATCATAGTCATCTTGTGTACACTGAACTATGCTTTGGTTTAGTTCTTAGTCTCCAGGGACAATTATTAGGGCTCTTCTGGGTATAGGAATTTGTACACGAAGATAGTGTATGATCAATAAAGGATCTACCCCTTCCAGTGAAGGAAGCGAATGTTCAAGGCTGATCCACTTATGCTAGTTCAGGAATCTTTGGCCAGAGTAAATGAAATTAGAAAGGAGTTTCTAATTTGCATAGAACTACGCATAGTAAATGGTAAGCAAAGTGATTGATTTAGATAGGCTTGACACGAGATCCATGCCTTGTATTTAATCGGGACATTGTAGGGTAGAAGGAGTTTATTGTACGGTAACTATTCACTGACAGGTTCTTGGTATTCTAAGCAGTGAATTCATATTATCCGGATAGTCGCGATATGCTGAGAAGTATCCCTCACGATGTAGAATAAATGTGATTAATTAATTAATCATATTTAATAAATTAGAGAATTTATATAAATAATGATAAAATAGTTTTATTATTATTTATTTCTACTACCGGCTTAATATTGAACCTACAGGGTCACACCATAAAAAGAGAATGATTTAATGGTGGAGGAATTAATTAATAATGGCTAATAATTATTTATTTATGAAATAAATAATTAATTGGCAAATTTAATAATTGATTAAATGAGATTTAATTGATTATAAATTAATTAAGAAAAGTTCTTAATATTATTAATTAAGGATTTAATTTTTAGAAATTAAATCAAGAGAGAGAATTATTTCTAAAGTGTTTAGAAAAAGGATTAATAATTAAAAGGTGTTTTAATTATTAATGAGAATAATAAATGGGATAATAATAATATTATTTATGGGAAAATTTCAGCTGAAAATTTTTCCTATAAATACACTATTATAGACCCTATTTTATTCGAACCCACATCAAACCCGAAAACCCAAAAAGTTTGGAAAACCCAATTCTCTCCACCTTCTTCCTCTTCCTTAACATCGTTTTCTTGGTGGATACCGGTGGAGTGCTTTACACTTGAGGAGCAACTGCTAAGGATCTCTGATCGTTGTCTCCGAATTATTTTTAAAGGTTAGATTCGATCCCTCAAATTTTTATTCACGATTTATATGCTTTTATTTGGATTTTGTATGTGTAAAAGTGTTTTGCCATGACCCCGCTGCGTTAAAATCCAACAATGGTATCAGAGCATAGGTTGTATGCATATAGATCTGTGGTAAAAATTTCAGAATTTTATGTGCTTGTATGAATTAATTATGATTTTTACAAGTTATATCATGGATTAATTTTGTCTAATGAGAAATCGTTTCTCAGAATAATTTTGAATGTTGATCTGGGTTCTACAACTGTTGTAGATCGTCTGGGTATTTTTTTCATAATTTTATGATGTATAGATTTTTTATTATGAATTTTTGAAGTTGTTTCAATTAAATTCTTAATTAAATAAATCATATATATATATAAATTGTTTATAAGTATGTATATATTTCTGTACATCTGCACCTGTACTGCTGCTGTGATGTCTGACTGCATCTGAGAGAGAAAGAGACAGGCACGGAAATCAAAAAAAAACTGGCAGGCGGCTGCGGCGGTTGATGAAAAAAAAAATAGGGGTGTAACGCATTCTGGGAATGCGTTACACACCTGTAGCGCATTCGCGGAATGCGTTACACCCTTGTAACGCAGCAGCGGAATGCGTTACAGGGATTGTAACGCGTTCCTGTAATGCGTTACAGCCCGTCTGTTGATTTTAAAATTGATTTTCTGGGAGTTTCGTAACTCCGTTTTAGGCGTGCAATATACCGCTGGATTCGTTTTTTCGAGACGGATCTAATGGAGTGATCAATTTTAGTTTATATAAAAGTTTTGAACTGTTTATATTTCCATGAAGTGTTTTAAAGCTGTTTTTGATCGTTTGAATTGATTTTAAATGCTTCTTGTGATACATAGAGATGTATATTGCTTGTTCTAATGTGCTAGATGATGTAACATGCCTACCTTGATGTTTATTCATGTTAATATATGTGATATATGCTTAGTTTATCATGCGATGATAGATTTAGGTGAACTTAAATGAACATAAGGCGTTTGTTAGACAACCTAGTATAGTGAAATTGTTTCATAACCTTAAGAACAATATTATGAATACAATCATGAGATTCTTGTGTTTGTGAAACACGTAATTGAATATGAATTTTCGATATGAGAGAAAGGATGATTCTGTCAACAACAGATTTCTATCTGTAAGAAAGGGTTATTAAGTGACGCCTCTTGACAATGCTCCACCCGATCTGGGAATCATCTGATTATTGATTATTGATTTAAAATATTCAATTTAAAAGGAAGAATTTCTTTATAATATGATTATGATTGTAACGTAATATAATCCCTCTAAAATTAAATAATATCAAGTAGTAATTGGCCAATGACACAACGGGCTTGTGTCGGTCATAGCCTTCCAACATGATAGAAAAGTAGTTGTTATTTTTGAATCATTGTCGGTTCGTGCTACAGCCAAGGGCTTTGATTTCGAAATAAGAAATACTTGTCTATTACATAGAGATGTGTACATTGAATAAGAATCTAAAGGTCGGTACGTGCTACAGCCGTGGGCCTTTGGGGACTGATTCAACTGTACGGAATATTGGGTTAGACTTGACTTAGAATATTGAGTTTGTCGTGCTACAGCCGAGACTCAATTATTCAAGAGGCTAAAGTTTGATTAGGGAATAACATGAGATGTAATTAACAAGAGTTGTCTGCCTATTGAACATTGCATGGCGGTTCGTGCTATAGCCGGGGTTGTGTAATGGAATGTAGGATCCCTATTCCCACTAGCATTATGAATGCTTAATTTTTCATGTAGGGGGTTGAATAAATTAGGTAAACTAGTGGGAGCCACTTATGAATAAAGACCCGATTCATATAGTGTTTTGAAATGAAATCGAATATTTGCTAAGTGTTGTTATGTGTTTATCATTTACAGATTTACTTTGTACGTTATGTCTTCTGCACTATCACTCATGAGCATACTGGATGCTCACAAATTGACTGGTCCTAATTATGCTACTGGCTTCGAAACTTGAGAATTGTTCTCAGGATTGAGAAGCTGGAATACGTGATTGACTCACCTAAGCCTACTGAATCTGCTAGTGATGCACATAATGATGAACATGTTGTATATCGTAGGTGGATAGATGATGCAAATGTTGCTCAATGCATCATGCTAGCTTCCATGAACATTGAGCTATAGAAGCAACATGAGCATATGGATGCTCACACTATCCTCATGCATCTACAAGAGTTGTATGATGTGGCAGGGAGGACAGCTCGATATGAGATATCGAAGGAGTTGTTCGGTTGTAGGATGTCTGAGGGATCATCTGTGAATGACCATGTACTTAAGATGATCAATTTGATTGAACGTCTTGGGCAACTTGGTTTTGCCATGGATGGGGAGCTGAGCCAAGACTTGGTCTTGCAATCGCTTCTGAGTTCGTTCTCGCAGTTTTTTGTGAACTTTCACATGAATAAGTTGGATGTCAGCCTGCCTGAACTCCATAACATGTTGAAGACTGCGGAATCGAATTTTCCCTAAGAAGAGTTCTGTTCTTCTAATTGGTGAAGGTTCAAATCCTAAGAAAAGGAAGAGGAACTCTTCCAAGAAGAAGAAAGTAGGTGAGAAAACGCCGGTTCCATAAAAAGCTGAAGACCCCAAGAGCAAAGTTGTTTGCTTTCACTGTAACAAGGTGGGGCACTGGAAGAGGAACTGCAAGGTTTACCTTGTAGAATTGAAGAAGAAGAAGGGTAGTGAAACTACCGCTTCTGATTCAGGTATGTTCATGATAGAAGTGAATATGTCATTAAATCAAATTTCTACTTGGGTATTAGATACCGCCTGTGGTTCTCAAAATCTGCAATTGTTGCAGGGACCAAGGAGAAGTAGGACTCTTGAGGAAGAGGAGGTGATTCTACTGATGGAAATGGAGCAAGAGTTGCTGCTGAAGATGTAGAATCATTTCATTTACATAGACCTACGGGCAAGACTATTGTTTGAAATAATTGTTATTTTGTTCCCTCGATTGTGAGGAATATTATTCCCATGTTAGACTTGGCTGGATTTTCATTTATTATTGAGAATAATGAATGTTCTATTCTTAGAGATAATATTCTTTATGGATGTGGTGCTTTAAATAATGGTCTGTATGTATGTGACATAATTTATTTCAGATTGAACAAACTAATAAAAGAAAAGGGATGATGAAAATCTCACTTTATAGTGGCATTGTAGTCTCCATTTAGTAGACATGGAGAGAGGGCTGCAGATTTGCTAGGAATGGTACACACAGATGTATGTGGACCAATGTCTACGCATGCCATGGGTGGATTTTCATACTTCATTACTTTCATAGATGATAGATCTAGATTCTGATATGTGTTTGATGAAACACAAATCTGAAGCCTTTGAAAAGTTCAAAGAGTATAAGTATGAAGTGGAGAAACAAACCAAACATAGTATTATAATTCTTTGATTAGATCGAGGTGGTGAATACTTGAATGGAGAGTTTCTGGATTATCTCAAAGTAAATGGTATAGTCTCCCAGTGGACTCCTCCAGATTAGTATCTGAAAGGAGAAATCGAACTTTGTTAGACATAGTTCGGTCCATGATGAGCTATGTAAATCTTCTAGTATTCCTATGGGGTTATGCATTGGAAACCTCAGCATATTTACTGAATAAGGTGCCTTCCAAATCTGTTCCTCAAACTCCGTATGAGATATGGAAAGAAAGGAAACCGAGTCTTAAACACGTTAAGATTTGGAGATGTCCAGCTTATGTCAAGTAAGTTGACCCAGATAAGCTGGAATATCGATCCGTAAAATGTAGTTTTGTGGGATATCCTAAAGAGACTTTAGGGTATTACTTTTGCACCGATCATCGGGTGTTTGTCTCCAGACATGCTACCTTCTTGGAAAAGGAGTTTATCCTTGAAGGAAACAGTGGGAGCAAAATTGAACTTGATGAAGTTCAAGAAGCACAAACTACTACGGATCAAATGGAAACACCTGTTCTGACTGAACAACCTTTTGTGGAACAGCCCATTCATAGATCAGGGAGAGTGTCTCGCCAACCTGAGAGGTAATATGGCCTTGTCATTGAGAATGACAATGAGTTGTCGATCATTGAAGATGACGACCCTGTGACCTATAATGAGGCTATGAGTAGTGTTGACTCAGAGAAATGGTATAGTGCCATGAAATCCGGAATGGAATCTATGTATACGGTATACGAAAGAATGATTAGAGCAGATGGCCAGGTGGAGACCTTTAAGGCCAGGCTTGTGGCAAAAGGATTCAAACAAAGGCAATGGATTGACTTTGATGAAACTTTTTACCTGTAGCCCTGTTAAAATCAGTTCGGATTTTGCTTGCGAATGCTGCTTACTACGACTATGAAATCTGGCAGATGGCCAGATGGTTTTCTTTCCAAGGGAAATAAAACCTAGTGTGTAAGCTGCTGTGAACCATATGTGGTTTAAAGCAGGCTTCTCGAAAGATGGAACATTCGTTTTGATGAGACAATCAAAGAGTTTGATTTTATCAAAAACGAAGATGAACCATGGGTCTATAAAAGGGTTAGTGGGAGCGCGGTAACATTTCTTGTATTGTATTGAATTAGAGTTGACACACATAACAACATAGCAGACCCACTCACAAAGCTACTTTATGAAAGTCACTTTGATCGTCATAAAGACAAAATGGGTATTAGATACCAGAGTGATTGGCTTTAGTACAAGTGGGAGATTGAAAGGAATATGTCCTAAGTCCAATCGTGTATTAGGATTTAGGAATAACTTTTATGTAATCTGTTTTGATTTCATTGATATTAATAAAAGACTTGTTTTGTTTTTTATTACGGGCTTTATCTATTTAAGTGTTTAAATAAGATATACCATAGTTTAGAGTAAAGCTTTTTATGGATTATGATGAGATCATAATAGTGAGACCTAAAAAGATGATAACTCTAAACTTAAATAGTTCCCAGTCGTAGGATTACTAACTGGTAATTAATAATCCACAAAGATCGGTACATACTATGCTTGCTTCATTATGAAGGATGTCTGTTCTCATAGACATTTGTGTGGTGACACTATAGCTAGTATGTAGGTGCTTATTATAGAATAAGTTCACTGAACATGACTCGCACAGCTGAACAACTGATGGAGTTCACTCACGTGTCAGCAGTTGTTCGCTTAGTGATAGTTGTACAAGTATCCTTAGATTTGAGGTCATCATAGTCATCTTGTGTACACTGAACTATGCTTTGGTTTATACACGAAGATAGTGTATGATCAATAAAGGATCTACCCCTTCTAGTGAAGGAAGCAAATGTTCAAGGCTGATCCACTTATGCTAGTTCAGGAATCTCTGGCCAGAGTAAATGAAATTAGAAAGGAGTTTCTAATTTGCATAGAACTACGCATAGTAAATGGTAAGCAAAGTGATTGAATTAGATAGGCTTGACACGAGATCCATGCCTTGTATTTAATCGGGACATTGTAGGGTAGAAGGAGTTTATTGTACGGTAACTATTCACTGACAGGTTCTTGGTATTCTAAGCAGTGAATTCATATTATCCGGATAGTCGTGATATGCTGAGAAGTATCCCTCACGATGTAGAATAAATGTGATTAATTAATTAATCATATTTAATAAATTAGAGAATTTATATAAATAATGATAAAATAGTTTTATTATTATTTATTTCTACTACCGGCTTAATATTGAACCTACAGGGTCACACCATAAAAAGAGAATGATTTAATGGTGGAGGAATTAATTAATAATGGCTAATAATTATCTATTTATGAAATAAATAATTAATTGGAAAATTTAATAATTGATTAAATGAGATTTAATTGATTATAAATTAATTAAGAACAGTTCTTAATATTATTAATTAAGGATTTAATTTTTAGAAATTAAATCAAGAGAGAGAATTATTTCTAAAGTGTTTAGAAAAAGGATTAATAATTAAAAGGTGTTTTAATTATTAATGAGAATAATAAATGGGATAATAATAATATTATTTATGGGAAAATTTCAGCTGAAAATTTTGCCTATAAATACACTATTATAGACCCTATTTTATTCGAACCCACATCAAACCCGAAAACCCAAAAAGTTTGGAAAACCCAATTCTCTCCACCTTCTTCCTCCTCCTTAACATCGTTTTCTTGGTGGATACCGGTGGAGTGCTTCACACTTGAGGAGCAACTGCTAAGGATCTCTGATCGTTGTCTCCGAATTATTTTTAAAGGTTAGATTCGATCCCTCGAATTTTTATTCATGATTTATATGCTTTTATTTGGATTTTGTATGTGTAAAAGTGTTTTGCCATGACCCCGCTGCGTTAAAATCCAACATCAATGGCCCAAATTGTCAAAAGATTCTCCAATGTCAAATTCAAGAGGAATCCCAAGCTTAAGTACAATTCCAACTACAACAAATTCCAGAAAGGTGGATTTTCATCCTCTAACACCAGCAGTGGTGGATACAAAACAGGGATGGTTGATCGGAGCACCATTAGATGCTATAACTGCAATGAGTTGGGACACTTTGCCACAGAATGTAGGAAGCCAAAGCAAGTAAGAAAGAACTCTGAAAGGGCTTATCTGGCAAAGGGAAGAAGCTGGGATGATACTGACAGTGAAGGTGAAGAAGAAGGAAATCTTGCTCTTATGGCTATTGATGGAAAAGCTTCATCGTCAAGAATAGAGGTAAAACTTTCTGATGCTGAAATGGTTTATCATCTAAGAGGTAACTTAGATTGTGCACGTCTTGATAATGAACTGTTAAGTTTACAGATCACAGACCTTGAGAAAGAGGTCAATGAATTAAGACTTGTGCACATTAATCAAGACAAATTAATAGAACAAGTATCTTTTCTAGAGAATAGAGTTGACTGTTATAGAAAACTCGAAACTATTCTCAAAGACAAGATCACCGGTCTTGAGACTAAGGTTAGAGCCTACTTCAATTCTTGTTCAAAGGCTAAAGAGTTCTACTGTAAGCAAGCTGTTAATAAAACATCTGGAATAGGTTATGATTACAGTGTTGCTATTGGAGAATTAGGCATAAACTCCCCTCCTCATGTTTGTGCTAAAGGGAGGGAAGTACCACATGTGCTTAAGGGTGTTGATGAACCCCTCTATAAGCCATCAATTGCTGAACCATTTGATGCGACCTCTTCTGTTATTCAAGAAGAAATACGTGCTGAGGATCATGCTAATGAGAAGATTGTTTCCAAGTCAAGTGAGTCGAAAGTTCCAGTCAAAGTTGTGAAAGCAACTAAGACTAACTTAGACACACATGAGTTGGATAACAAAAATGCCATGTCTACCATGCATAAATTGCCTGCTATTAATCACTCTCATAAAGCATGTAGTGTTGTTAATTGTATGTCTTGTGCTTTTAAATTGATGTATGCTTATTTTAATGGTAAGCATGTTTCTAGTGATAAGACTACTCCTCGTCAGCATGTGAATAATAGAAAACATGATAGGTCTAAGACTGCTAGTCCTTCTAAGGCTAGAAAGGAGACACTTGTGCCTAAGCCTAAACAGAAATTTGTTAAGGCTGTTTACAAGGTCAAATGTTCAGTCATTGAGGATGTTAAGATCATTAAAATTAAAAATGTTGTTTTGCCTGACAAAGGACAATTCTACAAGTATGTCGGGCCCAACCAAGTTTGGGTTCCGAAGAAGGTCTAATCCATTTGAAGTGCAGGGCAGTATACAGGTGTAACCGGTAGTGTGGATTCTTGACAAGTGGATCATCAAGACATATGACCGGAGATAGAGCCCTGCTATCAAATGTGGATTGAGAAAGCTGGCCCACTGGTTACCTTTGGAGATAACAGCAAAGGTTTATCTGAGGGATATGGCTGTTTGCAAGCTGGGAATGTTATCATTGTAATTTTGTATATTGTGCTAGGTTATTATCAGGAAGCAGTATCCAACATATAGTACCAGTGACGAGACTTGGGAATATTATGACATATCAAGCACCTACTGCACATTACACTTGGAATCGAACTCTAGTAAGACGTGTACAAGTGTACTCCTGTTCGGTGAGTCAAAAGAGGAAGTCAGTGCACCACAGTTCATGGACTTTGCAGTTGCAGATCTATTGGACTATGCAATCTCTTCTTCACAATCTCACTTCAGGTTGGTATGAACTAGTATACTGCTCAAGCAATCGTCAAGGACATGGTATGGCACTCTAACTGCAGTTACAGTTTTATATGAATAAGTAGAGTCGTCATATTAATAACTATCTTATCACTAGGCACAAACATATTGTTTTATATGTGCAGTGGTATATTGATAATGCTATCATTGAACTCAAACTTCTTTCTACATTAATGATTTCTTATTTCATGTAAAATCTTTTGAAATCACTATTGTAAATCATTTTCTCTCTATTGCCATATGTTCTGTGATACATGTTCAGTCTCCAATGACTTTCTTTCATTGACAGTCATGAGGTTGAAAACCCACAAAGTCTATCCCAGACTGTAAAGACAAACATAGAAACAAAACCAACCAACACTCTCTTACCACTAAATGTAGTATGAATGAGCGTGAGGGAGATAGTGCCTTAGTGTACCACATAAGGAAAGTTCTGTAGTCAACCCAATAGCTCTGTCTCCTACATAGATGAGTAGTATTTAAACGTAGACAACTGCTAGCCCCCATACATCTTCTCAAAAAGATGTAATGGCTGAAAAGGCACAAAAACAGTTACTAGATTCATTCTCTCAACAGGGTGCGTCTATTGAAATTTGCCTGTCGGCCAAGGTATCCTATGTAGTGTCACCTCAAATATAAACAATTCTTAATACACAAGGAAAGGTTACACACACAAATGATGAGTTGACGAAAACAAGAGTTTCGACCATTTTAAGGTCAGATTCGATTGTTTAAGGTTCGTTAATGGACCAATTGCCTTTACAGGTGTTAGGAGAAGATACTGATCCAAAAGCCATATGTCAGTGGTCAGTGTCTACCTTCCAAGGCTTAAATCCCCTGGACGCATCTGCGGATAGTGGATCTGACATAGGTGCATATCGGCAACTTGTTGACAATGATTCAGATATTACCTGATGAGTCACAAGGAAATGTCTTCACAGACATTAGAAGGGAACTTTGATCTTTATGCTAAATTCGTTGGATCATTGTTTACCTTCCCAGAATTCAAATCTGGAACCCTAAAAGGGAAACTAGCAACTTGTAGATTATGACTCAAATTCATCTGACGAGTTTAACAAGGATGGGGATTTGTGAACTCCCATTGCACCACCTGTGACCTCCTTAAGGATGGCTAAGGTGATTTTCCTTGCAGGTACAATTGATTTTTGGAGCTATGAGTGGAGTGATACACTTGTGAGAATGAGTGTAAACATGAGTGGAGAGAAGAGTGAAACGCATGTGAGGTACACTAAAACAGAATCACACACTCACAGTGAGGAAGAAAGAGAAATTTCTTGTTATTTCTTTTCCAACCAAGTGAAATATGAGAAATCCTTCAGACGACGGCATACATTCCTTCTTTAAGGGGGAGATAAAAGCTTAAGTAATAGTTTGGAGGATTCCTCAACTAAGGGGGAGAAATAGCAGGGAGGAAGAAAAAGATCCTACATGTACACTACACCACACCATTGTTATTTATAACTACGGATCCTATTGTACGGGAGAGGTGGTAAACACAAGGTGATTTTCTAGTAAGGGAAGAAGCTGTTTTCTAAAAGGGGAGTACCATTGGTTTTTATCTGCGGATCCTATTGTACGGGAGAGGTGGTAAACGAAGGTGATCTTCTTTAATCAGTTGATTCTCATAGGGGGAGAAGCAAGAGAGATATGGGCTTCTCAACAAGAAATGTGGTTGTACAAATGAAGATGAAACCACTTGAAGATATGTTCAGTCTAGAGGAACATCTATTTGGAATCTGGAAAATGTTAAATCTAGTCCAGAACTTTTCTGCTATTTACTTTGCATTTCTGTTTATATCTTTTTCTTATTTGTTAGTTGAGTTATCCTCTAGGTATTTGTGTGTTATTGTCTAACAAACAAATAGGGGGAGATTGTAAGGCATATGTCATAGCCTATTTGTATATTCGAGGATTTAACTCAACTCAAATAAGAATGTAATAAGTAAATAGTGGATCTACCGTCAAAGAGATCTCACAGAGTAACATCTGTCAGAGGATTCAGAAACAAGGTTCATCTACAGACTTGAGGAATTAATTCACTGGAAAAAGTTCAAGAAATTGATCATGCCTCAGTGATATAAATCAAGATTGTGGATTTAATCAAGTGACAGAGATCTCGTCAGGGTATCAGATAATTACAGGGATTTAATCTGAAGAAAATCAAAGTATCAAAGTCAAGACATGAAGAAACATCACGGAAGTTAGTCACTCATGAACCAGACAGTACATCGAGTGTCAACATTGAAGTGGTGGAAATTGATTCATATATTTCAGTGATTTTCAGAAGATTTGCAGAAGAATGGGTGCTGTGGAAGACTAGAATTAATTCTCTATTAATTAATTAAGTCATCTAATTTAATTAAGAAAATAAATTATATCTGCGAAGAATAATTTATTTATTAATTGAATTAATTGATTAATTAATTCTGAATTAATTTTAGGAATTTTCAGAATTTAAATTGGATTAAAATTCATTTAAATTCAACAAGACAAACTGATTGTACTAATATGACAATCGGTATGACAATTGATAGTCATACCGAAAGTCATGCTAGTACAAACAATTGTCTTGCCGAAAGTTACACTGGGAGGTGGATAGTCTTGCTAGTTCATTCTAATAGTCTTGCTAGTTCATTTGATAGTCCTACCGATTGTCTTGCTGAGCTCAGGATTGTCATTCCAGTTCATTCTATTCGGTTGTTTGATTAAAAAGAAGCAGAAGCAGAACACATTAAAAATATCCAACAACACAGAAGTCAAGAAAAAAGCAGAAAAGAAAAACAACAAGCAATATTTCATCTTTTCATCTGCATACTTCAAGATTAAATTTCTAGATTGTAAAGTTAAATCCAATCCACTAGAAATCTTTATCTTGCTCTTGTGTAACAATCTAGCAGATCAAAATCCCTAGAACTTAATCTCAAATCGCGTTTAGCATTTGATTCTAATTATTGCAAAAATAGAAAAAGTTCATGTCGAATTTATTCTAAATTTGTGATAATTAATTTGAGATTAATTCCTTGTAATCGATACAGTTGTTGTAACACCTTTCAAGTTTAATAATATTTTTATTTAACTTTAATTTTGTTTCACATTTTTTATTCCGCATTTATTCGATTATTCGGTACTGTTTGTATTCAACCCCCCCTTCTACAAACACATTGGGACCTAACAGCCTTTCCTGATAGTAAGATTTCCTTACAGTCAATGTCATTTTAACCACCTCCAAATAATTTTCTACCTCATTTCAATCACAGCTTATGTGAAGATGTTTTCCTTAAAGTCTGATGAGTAAAAAAAAAAAATATCACCATTTTTCCATAAGTTATTGCCTCAGTCTTTAGAGGTTAATCACTGTCACGACTGACTTTTAATCATACTTAGAACATCTTTTTATCTTAAGTCCTAATTGCCCTGAACAATTTCGACCATTACTGGTTCGATCCATACTTTCTCGTGGTTTAACACGTGCCCCACTTGGCATCATTATAATTACGTCACATTTCCTTTATCAACATTTCTATTCTTGAGAATTTTGAATATTACCTTTCTCCTTGTAAAACCTCTAAGGTTATCCTTGAATCGTTCTTCCTGTATTCCCTAGATACAGGGCATATCAAGATACCATTTATTAATACCAGAATCATTGTCTATATACTTCTGAAAAAATTTCTCCACTGATTCTTAAAGGTTGTTATTACCTTAATCCTTTCCAATTCATACTGTCAAAACTCATACTATCCCTATTAAGGGTGAAATGCCAACCTTTATGCATTCCCCTAGGATTCGTTTTAAGTTACCGGTGTTCTATCCTTAATTCCACCTTTAAAAAGGTACATGCATCCTTTCATGGATAAATCAAGTCATATATCCCTAATAAGGGTGTCTTTTTCAATCATTCCCACCTCGATAGTATATGCCTAATTTCACAATAACATCTGTATTCAAAATGAGGTCAATCAATATGGCCTCCAAAAGATAACAACGGTTATCCACTTTTCTTGCCTAATTTGGTAACGATAACAAGGATGTTCTGGAAGATATTGGTCGTGTTCAACGTGAACCTCTTCTTAATAATTCCTTATTTACTTTTGTTGTTTATCTCAACAGTCACCTCAATATTGGGATATCTTTCATACCTGGCGTCTCCCTTTCTGGGTATCGAGCCACCGGTCTTACACTTCACATTCTTGAAGGTCACTTCCTTCATCCAATTTTCCTAATTTCTTACTTCCTTGTCTCCTCAGTCTATCCGCGTCTCATTATTTATCCTTCGAATTATCTCAAGGTTTCCTCGAATCCTCCCAACTTACAGGGGATAAAATATATGTATCTCTTATGCCTTCAACCATCAATTTTAACTCATGGTGAATCACCCTCATCCTGACGAATGCATACTTTTCTATTTCTATTACTACGAGTCTTAAGGGTTTCCTCATACCCAACTCCCTTATCATACCTCAAACTCTATTGCCTTTATATTCCTTTCCACTTCAGTTTCTTTTTATTTTCCTTTCTCTTATCATTATTTCATGAACCAACACAACATAAGCATTGATTTCAAACATCCCGTCATTCTGGATTCATGTCCTCAGAACGAATCTTGATAACTTTTACAACTTAGATTCATAATTCATCATACTCGTCTGCTTTTGTTCTGGCTCTAAAGCTTTTACACTATCTCCATAACCTTGGGAAGTACTTTCCTGAAAACAATTGACTGAACTTAAATCAGTTTATTATAATCTCTTGCTCCGTGCCTTCCTTGGCCTTTCACCAGCGGGTGGCCTCTCTCTTAGGAGGGTAAGTGACAAAACAGTCTTTTGTGATTCGTCAATCATTTAGAATCTCAAATGATTCATATATTTCCTTTAGCCAGGCTCTTGCCTCGACTGGGTCAGCTTGTTCCTTGGAACTCTGAGAGTTTAGCGACTTAAAGGTCCTGAAAGAATTTCTCACCGCATTGTTTCCTCAGGGTGGTGGTTGGGGATAATAGTCTAAGTTCTATCTAGACAGGTCCATAAATTTTTCGTATAGGAGTACCGTCTCGGGTCTCCTTTCCTTACTCGACTTCTGTTTCCTTAGTCTGAACATTCCCTCCTCCTCCCCATAATCGGGGTCATCCTACATATTTTAAATCCTCATTTTCCATTTCATCATGTTATGGGTTCCTTGTATCTTGATGGCGACCTCCCTGACTATCACGTTCAGGGTTTGCTCTAAATCTTATTCCTCAAACTAGCTTTCATCTAAGATCTCATCTTTAAGCTCTTGAACATTTGGAACCCAAATTCTGTAGGAATATCTCATTATTCCCTTATCCTCTTTCTCGGTATTAATCTCTTATCTATTTGTTGGCTCCCTGCCTTCATTCATCATTTTTTCTTGGTACAATATGATATTCTCCAATAATTCGGGCTGTATTGCAATCTTAAACAGCTTTTTGGTACCGGCTCCGGTTACCTTCACTTCTATTTCCATTTTCTCAAAATCTTTTATCAACTCTCCCAAAGACATTTTCATCTTGAGTCTCTCTTTTATACTAAGGGCATTAGCCACTATTTTTGCTTTCCCTGGATGATAAAGAATCTCATAATCATAATCCTTGATTAGCTCTAATCACCTCATCTGGCGCATATTGAGCTCTTCCTGCGTGAAAATGCACTAGAGCACTTATGGCTTGGGTAATTCTCGCACTTCTCTCCATACAAGTAGTGCCTCCAATCTTTAGGGCAAAACTATTGCCACGAGCCCAAGCTCATGGGTGGGGATATCGAATTTGATATTCCCTTAATTGTCTTGACGCGTACGCGATTACCTTGTTGTGCTGTATAAGAAGCACCCTAATTCCTTATGCGAAGCGTCACTACACATCACAAAATCTCCTTTTTCCATCCGATAATGCCATCATAGGGGCCGTCACCAATCATTGCTTCAGTTCTTAAAAGCTGTTCTCGCATTTCTCTGTCCATTCGAACTTCTCAGTCTTATGAGTAAGCCGCGTTAAAGGGGCTACTATCTTTACAAACTTGAACGAACCTCTGGTAGTGACCGGCCAATCCTACCTCTGATAGTCGCCCTAACCATGGTCATCAATTCCTCAGTGGTCCTTTATTCATTCTTGTTAGGATCCTCCACGAGATCCTCCTCAGCAACAATCCCATCTAGGACAACATTCTCAACCACTACATCCTCAATATGAACATCATCCGGTCCTGCGTTAGGACGCTCTATTGGATCCACAATCTGATCTCCAATAACTTAATAAAACATCATCGCGTTGTTGCTTCTCAACCTCAGGGTTCGGAGTCCCGCTACCATATACGATAACGAACTATGCTTCTATCACGATATTTATAAGGGTTCCCATAAGGATTTTAACTGTCAGTAC
This sequence comes from Apium graveolens, assembly GCF_009905375.1. NCBI lineage: Eukaryota > Viridiplantae > Streptophyta > Magnoliopsida > Apiales > Apiaceae > Apium > Apium graveolens. The sequence goes on from NW_027418658.1 coordinate 131,105, forward strand.
TATGTTAGGTAGTCTGACTATGAACTTGGTAAGAGTTATAGTCTCAGAGATGAATATCCAAAAATAATCACAAGTCATTTTATTCCACAATTATCTGCCAATACACCTTAAAAGGGTTTCTGAATAAATTTACATTTCTTTGCCATTATTACAATTCATATATATACATAAATCCGGTACATCAAAAGTTGAAGCCTAGCCTATTGGTAGTTCCTACCTCAGCTACAGTGACATCAACGCCTATAGGAAACTGCGGAACGTTTCCTATCCGCTCGCGAATTGGGAGCTTGGTCCTGTTCATCTTTTCTATCTGTTGTTGTGTGATGAAAGAAGAAAGCAAGGGTGAGCAGCAAGCCCACCAAAATAATATGTATAATGATTAACAATATATGAGCCTTCTCATAGTACTCATGAAAGTCTTGGTCAAAAGAAATGAACCAAGTTTGATATCTTAATGCGATGAAGTCGCAAAATATTCAGTATATATATACATATATACTTTTCAAAATCTTGGAAGTCCTCTTCCATGCATAATATACATAAAGTTCCAGTTTATAACTGTAGAAAAATATTGTTGCAAGGTGATCTCATATATCTAACCCTGTCTAAACATTTTTGTGAAAATCTTTGTCATGCATAAGATAATCATTTACTAGATATAAGTTTAAAAGATGAAGGTACAAGATACTCCAATATACTTATATCCGAATACTACTTGAACTACCACCGTTCAAGTTATAATCAGTTTCAAAAGTTCATCACCCATATGAGACTACAAGATAAGACTTGAATAGATTCAGTCCTTGAAATATCATTATAAATAATGAAGTTACGAGATACTTCATTAAGTCCCGATATATATATACACCTATATATATATACATTTCATACACTCCTTGAAAACCTCTGTTATGAAAATTATAAACAGAGTTGCAATATCCAATGAATTTTGGAAAGGAGAAAACCTTGGCATAAACCTGATATCTTGCTGATCAGGTAAAGATACCAATAAGTAAACTTTTCTACTAGTAGATGGACGAATTCCCCACTGGTCATCACCCTGGTCGCAATAGGACCTTATGATGGACTGCCACTCAGCCACTTATGCATTTGATGGACTCCCACTGAGCCACTTACACTTTCATGGACGCCCACTGAGCCCATGTTGCTTATTCCGACTCAAATAGATGGACTTACTTCCCGAACGTTGGGTAAGTAATCAATTCATTTACCAAAACAACGACCTCGTTGCGAATATAAAATACACCACAGAGCCGGATCCCTTAGATTTTTTTTTGAGCGAGTATTCAAGTCCCCTTCAAAAAGGAAGATCTTAAATATAAAAAATGAGTTTTGGGACCCGCTCTAACTTTTAAAAATCATTTTAAAGACTCGAAAACACTTTAAAGAGTGTTTGGAGTAATGCTGATTTAACAAAGTAAATCAGTCCCAATATATTAGAAAATATCTGAATATTATTATTTAAATAATATTCCCATAAAGAATAATCTTTATACAAATGATTGAAGTAGAAGTTGTAAAACTTATACTTGAAATGAGTATTAGATAACCAAAGATATACTTATACGAAAGTACTATCTTTATTTGAATAATCAAAAATAAGTTTGATTATCGACACCTTATTCTTTAATAAAATAAAGGATATATCTCAGCAAATAATCGGAGTCATAGATCCTCAAATGAATATTCAAATAATATTCATTTAATAAAATAAACTGAGTCATAAGCCCTCGAATGAATATTCAAATAATATTCAAATAATAAAATAAACTGAGTCATAAGCCCTCGAATGAATATTCGAAATAATATTCATTAAATAAAATAAAAGGAGTCATAAGTCCTCGAGTGAATATTCAAGTAATATTCATTAAATAAAATAAAAGGAGTCATAAGTCCTCGAGTGAATATTCAAGTAATATTCATTAAATAAAAGAAAAGGAGTCATAAATCCTCGAATGAATATTCAAGTAATATTCATTAAATAGAATAAACAGAGTCATAAGTCCTCGAATGAATATTCCCAGTAATATTCATTAATAAAAATAAAGTTATCGAATAAACCTTATTCGATTAATAGTTTTGAAAACTATATCTATATATATATAAATATATATATATATATATAATATACTCGGGAACATCGACTCCCGGTTTAGAAATATATTCACCTTTGGGTCCCCTATACTAAGGGTATACGCAACTACTGCTTATCTCTAGCATAGGTATTATGCAACTTATAAGCAATTGAATCAACAATTAGATATCAAGATTACGAAACAGACATGCATATATACCATATCAGCATGCTCCAATATATCGCAAGATTTGCTAATAACATTCATGCACTTATCACAAGATAATGCATATACATATATACATCACAACAACAGTATAACGGGTAGAAAACTTGCCTGAGTGCTCCCGGATAGACTTAAGCTTAGAGTGGGTCCGATAACCTATGAATAACAACATAAGTCGGAATTAGACCCCGGTCGCTTAAGAAACTAGACTTTAACCATTTAGAGTCCTAATGTTCGCTTTCGCGCTTAACGATTCACTTAAGTCGCTCGAGTACCCTTGGCTCCACCATTTTAAATAAATTAACCATTACGAGTTTTAAGGCGATTCTTTCACAAGTGTCTTACCAACTGCCTATTACACCTTACATAAATGTTTCATACACTAATTATGTCACACCCCCAACTTAAACAGCAAAATAAAAATAGCTATTACAATATTTTAAATGAAGAATACACAACCAACTCCAAGATCTTACAGTTTAGGGTTTGGAACAGCCCAACACTACCAACTATTACATCTGATTACAAATACCGAGTCCTTACACAACTATTATTACTTATTCTACCTGCGCTCGAACATAAGCATCAGCATCACAGGTCTTATGGGCAGTCTGCTTGAATCTAACCATAACTGCTAGCTGTAATATCAGGGTAAAGCAAGAAGTGAGCCAAATGCTCAACAAGTGCTAACAGTACGACACAAAACATAAATTGAGATATACTTTTAAGAATGATAATGGAAAGACATAACCAAAGGTAACGAGAGATAAAAACTATGTGAGATGGCATCATTTTGCTTGCATCAAAATAATTTTAAAATCATGTCTTAATCAAAATCATTTTATGACGCTACGAATTACAGTCGGTGATCGGCCGTGAAGTAATCCCGAACCTCGCTGGGTTCTAAAACATTAATGGGAATCCCTAGGCAACTTTTAAGCCTAATATAAGTGTGGAAATGACTCGCGTCTCAGTCCAGATCCACCATTCAAAGAAAACATTTATCCCCCTTTGGGACTGAAATACCCACATTTTATTTATTTCAAAAGCTGATGCCGAATTGGAACAAAATCTCTTTTAACAGTAAACATTTTTATTAAGGAATTATAGATCAACTCGAAACACGGGAAACTAGGTACTTAATATCAGAGCCATGATTCACAAAACTATTCTCTATTCAAGTAATTGAATGGTTTTCATATATCAAAGATTGGACAAGAGGATTTAGTGAGGCTAATGGATAATATGAAGGGTAATGCCAATTTGGGCTCAAAGCAATGGTTTCTCATCAAGGTTCAAGTGCTGGATCATCAAGAAGGTAAGCTTCATGAATACTAAGGGTATTAAGGTATGAAGAATGATCTTTAACTCAGGACATATCAGAATTGTCAAGCTTTAGGATAAGAAAGAGGGTATCAATCAATGAGGAATCAAGCTGGTAAGTATCTGACTATCAGAATTCAAAGTAAGGTTCTATAGGGGTTCAAGTATCAGGATGAGATATTAATACTTAGGAAACATCAACATGTTAATCAAGAGGATCCATCAAGTAATATATCAACTCTTCATTTTATCATGGCATTAAACTATCATGAAAGACTTTTGAACTACTTGCAATACGTACTCGAGGGTTCATGGCATCTCTATGTAACTCAAAGATAAACAAAAGATACGCTTGATTTAAATATATCAAAATGACACAGGATAATTGCATCAATATATAAGAACTATTTGTAGTAAATACGAAGGTCAAGTTGAATCACTTGCCTTGAGATAGGCTGGTCTGGTCTGACTGGTAGGAGCAACTGGAGCTTCACTCGACTTTTATGGCAAGTTTTCCCTCGTCTCGAGATCCTACATAAATAATAATAATCCTCATTATAATATATTCTTACCATCTTAACCTATTTACAACCCGAAATTAAACACGGATGGCACTTAGGCCTATATGCACTTAATTTATATTCTCCTTTAAATTATAATTGCACACATATAGCCACATATTCACATATCATATATTAACACCAAATAACACCATATATACCATAATGCAACACTAGGCTTGGATGATCTCGACTCACCACTTTAAGTCACTTGGTCGCTAAACTAGACAAGGTCTTCTAATTTTGGCTTCCTAACTCGATGTGCCTTTCCTAAATTATCCAAAACCTATTGACCCTCACTTGTGCCTTTTTCTCTACTAACCTTATACTATCTTACAACTATGGTGGTCGACCTAATACTCACTTCTAAGTGTTCTAAAACTATGTGATAAGTGATAGTGCTCACGGGTGCAAATTTCAGAATGACAACTATGGTTTCTTGAGTACAATAGACACTCTTAAACTACAAGTTTTCCTTCAAAACTTTTACACAAGACTCTCCTGACCTAAGGGCATCTCACAAGCTTGATTTGGCTCAAGGGCCTGTCTTGGGCCTTCTTCGGCCTAAGCTAAAAGTCCAAGGTTCCCCTGTTTTTCTGGGCAGAAAATGCCCTGACTTGAATTAACTTGTGACACATGGTTCTAGCTCATATCCTATGAACTATGATTGGAAAAACTTCTCTGACACTCCCTCTAACTAAGGCCCAATTGGGCCTAATGAGGGCCTACCCATGACATGGACAAATCTCCCTATTTTTAAGTTACAACAAAAATGTCCCCTGCTGGACAGATTTTGTGATTCTACTTGTGCACCTAACCAAATGACATGCAAACCTCCAACCAACTCCTAAAACCTTTTATATACTCCCAATACTAACTTCTGGTAGCTTGGGCCTCAAAGTGCACACCAATGACATGGTCAAAACTCACTCTAAACCTCAGGGTGCTATACTGATTTTTCTGCAGAAACTATAACTCTCATTTTCCAAGGTTTTGACTTGACAAACTCAACTAACAACAACTCAATACTTAAACCAAGACTTATACATGGTAATCTACTGAACTAACTCCCTTATTCTCAAAATAAACTTGGGTGAGATCATC